>NC_048308.1:34314098-34335867 GCF_013100865.1 Trachemys scripta elegans | reverse complement strand
GCTTCCCGCGAACATTTAATTCGCGGGAAGCAGGGGAGGGGGCGGAGACTTTGGGAGGGGGCGGAGTTGGGCCGGGGGAGGGGGCGGGGCTGGGGGCGGGGCTGGGGGCGGGGCCAGGGCCCCGTGTAGTGTCCTCCTTTTGGAGGCACAAAATATGGTAACCCTATGCTAGAGAGCCTTCTCCCCATCACCCCTCAGGAGATTATCCCTGGGTGAGTGGGGGGAGGGAAGAAGGAGAGATTTCTTCCCCTTTCTCTGCTACCCATTGTCTATGGGGAAAAGGGAGAGTTTGATTCTCATGCATCCCCACCCAATACCTACCCAGCTGTATGGGAAGCCCTCAGACTACCTAGCAGCCATTCTGCTGCCCCGCCCCCTCTACCTTGTAATGGAGGTATAATTTGAATTAGTTTCTAAGATTCTGTGGGACTGACTGATTGCTAGTTTTGGGGGTCAAGAAAGAGTTCCTTCCTCAGAAAAGGATTTACAAGGTTTTTGGTGGGATTTTCTGCCTCTCATGACGCATCCTGGAGGCTCTGTTTAAGGTTAATGAATAAGAATAGTGTTTAAAAGTTATGATTTTGTAATTTCATTGCAATTGTGGGTGAGAGGCTCAAAGGGGCCATCTGTCAGAGGTAACTGACAGAGGTTGACTGAGAGAGACCCAAGAAATGTCAGGCATGGACCCTCTTAGCCTTGTGGAAGAAGGGTGGGCCTTAAGTCTTCACAGACTAAGGTACCCTTCATGTGTACCCTCATTCTCCTCCTGGGGCAGAGTGAGAAGATTCAGAGGTGGGGAAAATCATTGGGGTTATGCTGAAGAGACCAACCCCAAATATTGGCTATTTGGTATGAGATCATTTAACACGTCCCTTAACTCAAGTAAATATCTGGTATTTTGTGGGGGTTTAGCTCCATCCATTAAAGTTCATAATTAATAAAGTTTCAGCTTTCCACTTTGAAATCCATCCCTCTGTCTGTGTTTCATTCTCCTGCATGTCCTGATCAAATATGATTTAAAAATTATCTCAGAAATGAAGGAAAATAAATGCAAATTGTGCAGCTATGGAATCTCCTCATCACTCTACTTCCCTTCTCACATCTTCACCACTGAACAGAGACACTACTGTACATACTAGTGTGATTTAAAATGTTTGTACTTATAGTGCCTTTAATTCGGCCATCTACTTAAGATTACATGTATATAATATCTGTTACTGGTTTCCATTTCCACTATATACTTTTCTTTCTTCCTTTATTCTCTCATCTCTTATTTCTCTTTCAATTTCTATTTCTTTTTATTAATTTTTTTCTTGCTAGAGGGTTCCACCCTTTCTGTATTTCTCTACCCTTCCTGCTCCTCCAACCCCTGACTTCTATCCCTCACTTCTCCTGTCTGCTTTTCTTTTGGCATTTTTGTACTACTTTCTTCCTGGTATGCAACTTTTTCATTTAATTTTCCCTCCTTCATTTTCTCTTATAATTCATTAATTTTCTTCTCTCCTGTGCCCCCTAATTTTTTTTCTGCCAATATTTCTTTCCCCTTTTCCCTTTTTCTGCTTCTTTCTGCAACCCATGCTTTTTTTTTTTTTTTAGTCTCCTTTCTCAGCGCTGCTTATCACTCCCTTCCTATCATCTCTTGCTTTCTCACATCTCTGCCATTCCTCATCTCTTGCTTCTTTCAAAATGTATTAGGTCTGGCACTGATCCTCCAACCTTCCTCAAAGGCTGCCTCATCATTTCCACATAGCCCTGCCAACCAATGGGTGGAGACTGCAGATGTGCTCTACTGCTTGCACAAACACACATTTAAACAATGTACCTACTAAAATCTGAAAATTATTTAGCAGCATAAAATATGCAGGATGTGCAGTTTTATTATGCACTCATTTTTCTGTGCCCATGCTTATTTTTAAGCTGCTTTTTACTATGTTTGTTAAAAATACTTTGTTAATTCTTCACTTGTAAACATCTTTACTGAAGAAAATGCTAGTATACAGAACAATTGTTTAAATGAAAGAGAAATATGAAGAAAGTATTGCTTTTGTTAACTGTAAAGAGAGTAAGTGATGCACAGGTAACTTTAGGAACCATATATTTTGGTAATGCAGAGCTCTTATCTGCAATACATGGAGCCATTTTTTATTTGTTTAGGTCCTGATTCTGCAGCTCTTTCTTCCATTGACTTCAAAAAGTCTACTTGTGAATATGCAAGTGAGTAATTACTTCTCAGTATGAGTAAGAGTTGCTGAATTGGGCCTTTTATAATTAACAATATGTTCCCTGAAGATTCTGCAGTGGGACCACTTTCCTTTTCATAATTAATAAATATCAGTTGCAATAAGACTGTATCGGCAAGCCCTCCGATAAAATACTTTGGGTAAAAATTGATTAAACAGCTTCTAGAACTGAGAAATTATTTCGTCTTATATATAGTTGGCTTATCAAGAATGAAATAGGTGCCTTTGAAAATGATCAAACTTCTATTTTAAACGCTGAATTGAGTTACGTTTAAATTGTTTTTAAATATTTTATATTTGCATATACTGATGCTGGCATAAGCAAAATAAATATTACTAAATAAATAATATTTTCCCTGGATTGTTCTAACATGTTCATCTTTTCTTTTTCTGTTTTCTTTTAGCACTTTCTTATGCAAGAGAATAAATGGTAATTAAAATGAGCAGGATGAAAAGATGGAGCAGTCAGTGCTTGTACCACCAGGACCTGACAGCTTCCACTTCTTCACGAGAGAATCTCTTGCAGCTATTGAACAACGCATTGCTGCAGAAAAGGCTAAGTGTTCCAAACAAGACCGTAAAGATAATGATGAAAATGGCCCAAAACCAAATGGTGACTTGGAGGCAGGAAAGTCACTTCCATTTATTTATGGTGACATACCTCCAGGAATGGTGTCCGAGCCCTTGGAGGATCTGGACCCATATTACATCAATAAAAAAGTAAGTATTTATTATCAAGCATGTTTCATTGTCACTTTCATAAAGTAATGCTTGGATTTTTTCATCATGTACATAATGTGTAATTTATATAAAATGTACAAGAGAGCTCTGTGTTATGTAACATACCATATGTATGCAACTGGTACTCCACTGTTTAACAAAGGGTGTGGAGATGGTTTTAGCTGAGCATCATAGAAAGGAACAGGATATGTAACAAGTGGAGGAAGTATTCATAGTCAACAACTTACATTTATTTCCCTCTTCCAAAAAATTAGTAAATAGAAGAACACTTAACAACTGAATGCTAAAACACTGTCTCAATCTAACCCATGTATTTTGACCACGCTCATCACCATGGACTCATGGTACTGTGAGCATCTTAATTTGCATGATGAGCTTGGGACTGCATATATATATATATATATATATATACACACACACACACACAATTCTATGATTTTGTGGAGATTAATGTTGCTTTTATTAGCAATAAATTAGCTATAAATGCAATATAATACCTGAATATATTGTTTACATCCAGGTACCACATTACAGAACCTAAAATAAATAAAATGAAAATCTAGGATTGCATTGAAAATAATTTGCTCCCATTGGGTAGAGGGATAGCTCAGTGGTTTGAGCATTGGCCTGTTAAACCCAGGGTTGGGAAGTCAGTCCTTAAGGAAGCCAGTTAAGGAACTGGTATAAAAATCTGTGTGGGGATTGGTCCTGCTTTGAGCAGGGTATTGGACTAGATGACCTCCTGAGGTCCCTTCCAATCCTATGATTCTATGAAATCCATGGCAAAATACCATTGGGTTCTCTGATGCAGGATTGAGCCCCTAGTAATTTGTGTATTATTCTGTTCTCTCTTTTCTTTGTAAATAGTGGAGCATTTATACTGAACCTGAAAAATAGCTGACACCAAGCTATTATGAGGCTGCTGTGCATAATACAATACACATAAATATTTCCTATTAATATTTTCAATAGGGCTGTCAAGCAATTAAAAATTTAATTGTGATTAATTGCACTGTAAAATAATAATAGAATACCATTTATCTAAATATTTTGGATGTTTTCTATATTTTCAAATATATTTATTTCAATTACAAAACAGAATACAAAGTGTACAGTGCTCACTTTATATTTATTTTTTATTACAAGTATTTACACTGTAAAAAAAACAAAAGAAATAGTATTTTTCAATTCATCTAATACAAGTACTGTAGTGCAATCTCTTTATCATGAAAGCTGAACTTACAAATGTAGAATTATGTACAAAAAAACTGCACTCAAAAATGAAACAACGTAAAATTTTAGAGCCTGCAAGTCCACTCAGTCCTACTTCTTGTTCAATCAGTTGCTCAGACAAACAAGTTTGTTTACATTTGCAGGTGATAATGCTGCTCGCTTCATGTTTACAATGTCACCTGAAAGTGAGAACAGGCATTCTGATGGCACTGTTGTAGCCGATGTTGCAAGATATTCAACGTGCCAGATGCACTAAAGATTCATATGTCCCTTCATGTTTCAACCACCATTCCAGGGGATATGTGTCCATGCTGATGACAGGTTCTGCTCGATAATAATCCAAAGCAGTGCTGACCAACGCATGTTCGTTTTCATTATCTGAGTCAGATGCCACTAGCAGAAGGTTGATTTTCTTTTTTGGTGGTTCAGGTTCTGTAGCTTCCGCATCAGAGTGTTGCTCTTTTAAGACTTCTGAAAGCATGTTCCACACCTCATCCCTCTCAGATTTTGGAAGGCACTTCAGATTGTTAAACCTTCGGTGGAGCGCTGTAGCTATCTTTAGAAATCTCACATTGGTACCTTCTTTGCGTTTTGTGAAATCTGCAATGAAAGTATTCTTCAAATGAACAACATGTGCTGGGTCATCATCCGAGACTGCAATAACATGAAATATATGGCAGAATGCAGGTAAAACAGAGCAGGGGACATACAGTTCTCCCCCGAAGAGTTCAGTCACAAATTTAAATAACACACTTTTTTTAACACGCGTCATCAGCATGGAAGCATGTCCTCTGGAATGGTGGCTGAAGCATGAAGGGGCATATGAATGTTTAGCCTATCTGGCACGTAAATACTTTGCAGTGCTGTCTACAAAAGTGCCATGCAAATGCCTGTACTCACTTTCTGGTGACATTGTACATAGGAAGAGGGCAGCATTATCTCCTGAAAATGTAAACAAACTAGTTTGTCTTAATGATTGACTGAACAAGAAGTAGGACTGAGTGGTCTTGTAGGCTCTGAAGTTTTACATTCTTTTGTTTTTGAGTGAACTTATGTAACAAAAAAAAATCTATATTTGTAAGTTGCACTTTCATGACAAAGAGATTGCACTACGGTACTTGTATGAGGTGAATTGAAAAATGTTATTTCTTTTGTTTATCATTTTTACAGTGCAAATATTTGTAATCCAAAATAATATACACTTTGATTTCAGTTATAACACAGAATACAATATATATGAAAATGTAGAAAAACATCCAAAATATTTAATAAATTTCCATTGGTATTCTATTGTTTAACAGCACAATTAAAACTGTGATTAATTGCAATTAATTTTCTTTTGTTAATCACGTGAGTTAACTGCGATTAATCGACAGCCCTAATTTTTAACATTTAGACAACAAGATCTTCTATATACTTAAAAGGAGCAGATTACAGACCTATTAAATTGGGTGCTTGTATGAGCAGGTGTTTCTCCAGGTTATTGCAGATTTGAAATTGGCAATTGCATACAATCCTTACCTTATTTGGTATTCTGCACCTGTCTTGATAGAAAAGACCTAGAAGTATATTTGCTTTCTGAACTATTTAGGAGATGTATGGTATAGATCAAAAAAACACACGAGTAAGCAAAAAATACCAGAATGAGACCTAAAGACAGCTATTAGGACATTTCTGTTGGACTTTGCACATATGGCTAACCTTAAAACATTCTAGAGTCCTTGCAGGATTTCTCTGTTACACTGCCTACACACTCAGTATAGAGGCGGCAGAAAGCAGCTTTATCCCCAGCAATGTGAAGCTTTCTAAAAGACATTAGCTACAGTATCAGTTGATGATTTGTGATGTTTCCAATTTATCACTGTAAATATTAGATACTGTGGTAATGGGGAGCATATAAATACCAAGATATGTAATTTTAAAGAGTGATTTTTGACTTTTCACAAAGTGCAGTATTTTAAGTGTGACTTGGCTTACTAAATTTTATATTACAATTCTACTTTGACTTGATAAAAATAAAGTGGAAATATGGTGTCAGAACAGTATTTTTACTTCAGGCCAATCTTTGATGCCACTGAAAGAGCCATTCTGTGCCATTCACACTGTATTAGATTGAGAGAAATTTTCTTTAAATTGCTGGCCTCCTTTTACAGAAATCACATATTTTATCTTTTAAAAAGTGGGGTTCTTTTTGTCTCACTGATTTCCATTTAAAATCTGCAAGTAAAGTGATATACCTGAGTGACCCACAATTCATTGTAGGCTCTGGCAATCAAGCAGGTTCCCGGCCAATGGGAGCTGTGGAGCCGGCGCTCGGGGTGGGGACAGTGCGGGGAGCCTCCCTGGCCGCCCCTGCACCTAGGGGCCGCAGGGATATCCCGGCTACTTCCGGGAGCCGCGCAGAGCCAGGGAAGGCAGGTAACCCCACTGCACCGCCGACTGGACTTTTATCAGCCCGGTCTGCGGTGCTGACCAGAGCCACCAGGGTCCCTTTTCGACTGGACGTTCCGGTCGAAAATTGGACACCTGGCAACCCTAGCTCAGGGCCAGCAGCCTCTGTTTCCCCATCTCCATAAGGGAAGTGACACTAGAAGGGCAGCGCACCAGATGGATGACCATGGTTGAATTCGCATAGCCCACACCAGCAGCCACACCTCTGACTGTGGTGGAGGGCACAAAGACATAGCATGGACACAGTCAATAGCAGAGTGCACAGTAAGGAGCCTACAGGCCTAGCTTCCTGCCCCAGTGTCACCTCTATAAAAGCCCCATGTCCTCCTGAAATTCCAATTTATATCCCACGCTGAGACCTCCCAGAGAAACAGAGACCTCTCTGGCCCATGTAAATGCCATGCAATAGAGATGGATGGAACATCTGGAGAGCCTATCTTTGAGAGACCCAGAAGAGGCTTATATGGGAGAGGGAGACAAATAAGACCAGTATCTTTAAGGACAGGGAGATTGGTAGTCACCAGAAATACATTTTGGAACAGTCTCTCAGCCCAGTTTTGCTCCCCCGTCTGAAGCAGTATTATGGGGACAAACTCCCAAAGGGGAAATAAAAGAATAATATCATCCCTTCTCCTCTTCACTGAGGGCAGGAGAGCAGATAATGCTCAGAACCGGTTCCCCTGCTCATCTTCACAGAGTGAAGCACAGTGGATAATCCTCAGCACCCAGGTCCCCTGCTCACCCTCACAGAGTGCAACATGGCAAATCCATGCAGAAAACTCCAGGCCATAGACATGCACTGACTCCTCTAGTCATACATACCCAGACCTCCACAAAGGGAATACTTCCTCTTTCAGGGAGGAAGGCCAGCCATCCTAATTAAAGTTAGGGAATCAAATAGTAAAATAGATATTTAAAAACCAAACAGACAAACATAAACAACCTCAAGAGGAAACACTCTTTCAGGCCAGAATGTGCTGAGTATTGTGAAACAAGTTAAAAGAGATCTGCAGCTACTGTAGGCAAGCTATACAGACGCTCTCCGGGTTACGCAAGACCTGACTTATGCAAATCCGCACTTATGGAAAAAGTTCCCTAAGCTAGAAATAGGAGGGGTTTTTGTTTGTTTGTTTTTGGTGTTTTGGGGTTTTTTTTGCGTAATGGTTGGAGATACAGTTCCAACTTACGCAAAATTCGAGTTACGCAAGGTGTTCCAAAACAGAATGTTTGTGTAAGTTGGGGAGCATCGGTAGCTATATATACCTCCTTGTGCATCTTGGGAAAGAGTAATAGAGGGATAAATTTCCTGCAACACCTAAAAGATTGGGAAAGTATTGGTCTACCATCCCCTAGCTGCTGTTGGAAGTCACCATGCCCTAGCTACTGGGCTGTTGTTTCCAGCTGACACTGTGGGTCCCCATGCCCTAATGTTCAGGCAGTAAGGAGCCTCTTGGACCACTATTTATTTATTTCTATACTAGCCTCCCACCTCAGCATCCATTTTATAAGCCCAGAAAATTCCTGAGTGTGCATCATTTAACCTGATACCACTACTGGAGACAAACATGGCTATTTTCTCTGGTGGTCAGGGGTTTGGTGTTTCTAACGAGGGGAATATTTTTACCGAAAAGAGTAGCCTCCTCACTATACAGGCCCTTCACAGGCATCCAAGTCTAGGTAGGCATTGTCTTAGCCCCGTCCCATGAAAGCTTCAGGCCAACAAAACCAAAACACCCAACCAATATGAATAGTTGTCTGACACCCTAAGTGCCCTGGGATGCTTTCACAAGCAATGCTAACATGAATGGGAGATTGCAAGTGTGGACACTCTCAACTGAAAAATCACATGGTCTAAAGGCTTCTCCCAGGAAAGAAGAGAGGGGGGCTGGGGAGGAGGAGGAAGTGGTCAAATCTGTTTCTTGCAGGTATATGGGGCTGTGGTTCTTGGGATCAGATGTTCAGACAAATCAGTCCCTAGCTATTTTAGTGATACAATGGGAAACTTTATGGAAAGCTGAGGTTATTCAGAGTCATTAGAAAAATCGACTTGCAATCCTGACTCCTATCAGATGCTATAGAAAAGAGTACAGGTCATACGGCAAGTTGAAGCAGTTTGTGAAGTACAACAAGAGAAAATATCTTTTTGCAAATGGTAGGTAGAGCCAGTTCTACTGATTCAGAGCTATCTGCAGGTTTCCCAACCAGCCATATTTGGAATTAAAACCCTGAATTGTTCCATGCTCTTTCAATTTGAGACCAAAAGGGCTTCTTATAGCTTTGATCAAATGAGGTCAGTGGATGTTGCCCAGAGGAGATACCCTGTACTGTGCGAGAATTTCAGGAACAGTTTTGTCCCAACCCAGTTTCTGCATCCCATGGAAAAGCCATGACATGAATCTGCCATAGACATCCTCTATTTCAGATCAGAGCATTACAACCCACTCCCCATTCTATTTCTAGCTTCAGAGAAGCAGAGATAAGTAGAGCAGGGCTCAGTCTGAAACATATAGATAAGTTCCTAAAGGATCTTGTCTTCAAAGAATACCCATCTTACCATCCTCAATCAATCATTACCATTTGATCTTGCATTACTCCTAGGGTTTCTCTTCAGGATCATGGTAGCTATAATATTGGCTTTAGAGAAGGAAATTAGCTTACCTTGTTTTGGACAATTTTTCTGATCAGGGCTCTGTACAGAAAAATGAAGGAAACACACAGAGTGATGTAGTTCCTGGAGTATCTTGGATTCAAGACATACACAGATGCACAGTGCTAGAGAAATCAGTCACAGATGTGGGCTGAGGAATCATATTATCAGGTACAAGGTCTTATTTCAGAAGAATGTTAACTTGAGATGAAAATAGCTGTAATGGAAAACAAGTGATGTCACAAAAACAAAAATCCAATTCTTATTAGAGCTATTGGGAGTTCTGATCACATACAGAGCTTCAAGGATCCAAAGTTCATATGATTCAGTAATTCCAGGGATGCCCTCAGTATCTTACCCTATCTCATCTGTTAGCAGAGATCTAGCTCTAATTGTATAATCTCTGCTCCCACAACTGTTGAATGCAGAAAATCAGAATTTAATTTTGAAGGGATCTTCCTGACACAATTCAGGAAATGGGTACCAGAAAGAGAGAGCATAGCATCAACCCACTGGAATACAGTGATTCATTGAGGTCTCAGAGAACTGCTCCTTCCATGGAAAACAGACCAGTCCTGGTTGCAACAATCAATGTATCTTGATAGTGTTTTCATAATCACTAGGGAGAGCATGGTCAGCCCTACTCAAGAGAGAAATTCTCCTGTCCTGGGTGGAGAAAAGTTTGCTGTCTCTGTCCACCAAGGAGGGAGAGGTATACCAAGCCTTACACAGCAGAAGTTGGATTAGCAGAATGGCCACTACACACAGAAATATCTTACTTGTAAATCAATTTGTTGGGCTGGTGATTGACCTCTTTGCATCTGGAAACAGTAAATAAAGTGCCCTGTGGCCTCTGTGTCAGGCCCTGGGATGCATGGTGGTGAATGATATCTAACAAAGTTGGGCAAGGTCTCTATTATATGACTTCCCACCTTTACCACACAATAATACATAAGATAGGAATGAGAGAAGCAGTGATATTGTTTATGCATTTCTGACTGAAGAGACTATGGCTTTCAGGCTTGACTAAGCATATTCAGATATCTGTCTCACTGAGGAGATCTGCTATTGCAAAATCAACCCTCTATGTGGGACCAGACTGGATTAAAATGAATATTTGGATGAAGTGATTATTGCATTCATGGACCCCAAAAGAGAAGCCACCAAATAGAACTCGTTCCATTGGCTGCTGCAAAGTCCATAGTTCAACCACCATGTTAAACCATTCCCCCAGAATGGCTTTATTGTGGTCAAAAAAGGGTCAGGTCTCTGTAGTCCAATGTTTTCAACATGTTCAAGAAAAGGAAGCATTGTTACAGTCTTGATCGTATTCCAAACCCACAAGGTCACAGAGAACAACATTGGAACCTCATTCTGTTCTTCACAGCACTGCCCAGTTTGAATCCCTGCAGGAGGTATTGTTATACCTATCCATGATTAGGTCTTCTGAGGACTACTATCACCAATCAGATGTGGGGTTTTTTTTTATTTGAAGTGGGGAGCTTTCTCTAATGAAACCCACTATTGTACTGTTAATTCAGAGAGATAGTTCTTACAACTGTCATAGCAGTCGTTCTCCAGATATATTCAAGAAATATTCCTCCTTTGGTTAAGCATCAAAGTCCAGTCCTTAGGAGCACAGAGAATCTCAGGGCAAAGTAGTCTGGTATCCTATATTAAAATTTGTTAGACACCACATGGCCATCAATATATAAATTCACAGAATTCTGCATCTTGTTCATCCAGGCTTAGCCAATATTCTTTCCTTTCTTTTGGCAGAAGTTTGGGAAGATGGAAGTGATATTTATATATAGTGTACCTTGTTTTGGTTGTCTGCATTTACAGGCTGATCCTGCTTCCTGCTGTGGAGACATACTGGTATGAAAATTCCATTGTAGCAAATCTCTGGACCTTAGCACGAAGAAAAATGGGAGAATTTATTCATCCTTACCTGAAAATTTCCCTTCTTAGAATAATAAGGTCTATAGATCTGGCCCACCCAGGAAACAAATGCATCATCTAGAAGAGAGATGGAAATTGTTGAGGTTTGTTGTCATTAGATGGAATTTACCACACACTGAAGTAGGAGACATTATTGTGCTTTTTCCTCAAAGTATATTTAACACAATCTGTAATTAGGAAAGTAGATTTAAATTATCCTGGCTGTGGGAGTTATTTCAGTTATAAGGCGCTTCAAGGAGCGGGGGATTCCCCTGCTGCCAGCCAGTGATTTAATTCTGCCCCCAAACTGCAAGCAGATGGATGTACCCATTATAGCAGACCTATGAACTTCACTTCACAAAGAAAGGAAATTTTCAGCTAAGCACAGATAATTTTTCCTACCTACAGAGCCATTCTGCAAGTTGGAACAGCATTTTAAACTTAGCAGAAAACATTGTTTTGAGGGTTGACATAATATCACAGTCTGATATAAACTGACAAAACAGGCAAGAAAGAGTTAAGACAACCTTAATAGAGTTCTTGGTGGGTTAGGTTGCCTAGTTGTTAGCACCCTTAGTATTCCTCCCAGAGAGCTGATCTTACAGTCCTGGTCCTCCTTTAATCAGAGGTGCAGTGAGTTGAATGGGTGGTTTGAGTCCCTACTATAGTGGTAGCGGAGCCCAGGCCATGCCACTTGGCTCTGACCCAGAACCCTAGGAGGGTCAACAGTGTCTGGTCCTCTAAGATACCCCTGAGTTACCCTCCTTGGGTCACTTCCTACCACTGCTTTGCTCTCCCCGCTTTCAGTCCCA
This sequence comes from Trachemys scripta elegans, assembly GCF_013100865.1. NCBI lineage: Eukaryota > Metazoa > Chordata > Testudines > Emydidae > Trachemys > Trachemys scripta. The sequence continues at coordinate 34,323,802 of NC_048308.1, read as the reverse complement.
GATAAGGTGAAAAGAAAAGCTAACCAAATCATCAGCTCCAACTGGGCTCAGCATATAGTCTTATTCCCTCAGGGAGGCTTCTCTGGTGCCCTTGTCAGGAGCCTTCAGGGTGTAGGTCTGTCCTCCGCCCCCTTCCGAGCTGGGTTGCTCCCTTTTCAACCCCTTCTCCAGCTGGAGCATGTTCTGCACGGGTGGAGTACCTGGGCCCAGGACTGTCCTTTAACCCCTTCCAGCCCAGTGTGGGGTTTGTCTACTCCATCACTCAACTACTCTGTCATCAACATGCACAATTGTCCCTAAGTATTGCCACTTATACACCATGTTCTGAGATGTCTTCAATAGCAAGGCAAAATTAGGTGAATTAAAGGTGGAATGGCTGCCTTAGTGCTGAATGTAGTGCTCTTATTAGTTTCATCCTATTAGCTTGTCCATGATTGCCCTGATGTAAAAGTTTTGCAGTGCTCTCGTGCTACACACATACATTTATATTGACCCATATTAAAGAATAGCTCTTTCCTGACTGTCTCTGCAGCTTCTCCCCCCGACACTTGTCTCTCTTATCTATCTATCCTTACTGTCCAGCACTCATCTCCTTCCTGGTCTGGCTGACACAGATATACTTTCTCACACCAGAGCTTGGCTCCTGTTAGTATATCCAACTAGTCCAGTTCCCTGCCATCAGCTGTCCCTCACACAGTGTTCTTCGTATCCTTCTCATGCATTTGCCTGTTCCCCCATTGCTCTGGCACCCCCAACCTCCACCAATCCTCCTTTGTCTCAAGGTTCCTATTACCTTCTCCATCTTCACACTTTTTCCCCACTGTCATTACCCTTCTAACACCATGCTGCCCATACTTGGTTGCATTATATTCTTGCCTTTATCACAGTTCAGAACATATTCCACAGTGCTTCAAAGTTTCCTCTGCAGTGTTTTAAAATTTTATTTAAAAAAACAGTTTTGCAAAGGATAGCATTTGAGCTTTCATATAATTTGGCACGGAATAATACAGGAATATAGTCACAACTAAAATTTATATTAAATTTAAATATGCAAATTGATCTGGAGACAAATTCATCACTCAGGTAAGTCCATTAATATATAGAGAAAGCAAGGATTTAGGAAAATAGTGAAAAAAAAAACAGAAAAATTGGATCAAGATAAACAAAATGGGCAGGCATGTTGGGTCTGATGGTTTTTTACTCTTTCTAAATGATCTTTTATTCAAAATGTACCACAAAAGACAACATTTTAATATCGGATAATCTGAAATTGGACCCTAAAGACACAAATTTGACAGCCTCTATTTGATCTTAAAGTGGCTAGTCATAAACACACATCTGATTGTATAATAAATTACATTTTTATTGCAGATAGCTTAATTTCCAGCAGTCATACTCCTGCAAAAGTAACTCACATCATAGAGTACATAGGTGAATACCCATATCTGTTGTCCATGTTCAGGTAGCAGTATTCATTAACCTTTGTGGCTAATTCTAAAGGGCTATATTGTCCTTGGCTCTTGTGCAGATGGGTAAAAATGAGGGCTTAAAGACCCTTTCCATCTTATGTGTCCCCATTTCTGTGTAAGAGAAAATCAGTCTCTGCACTCTGGGTACAGAAGTGACTCCCTATTCGTGCTCAGGTGTGCAAACCAAACTCAGCAAGGAAAAGAGCTCAGGCCTCGCCACTAGACCTGGAGAAAAGAGCACCCTGCACTACCTTAAGGTGCACAGTGCAACCTGCTGATGATCCTCATGGAGTTGTGAGGCTCCACACGGCCCCCAATGTAGGCCTGTGTAGAAACAACAAAATTTGGCCCTAATGGTTTTACACTGTAAGGACTGGCTAGTTTTCTGGCTTATAGCCTAATTGCTGTGGCAAAGAAGAGGGGGAAGAGTGGTTATGTCCGAGTTCTTGGGAAATGTAGTCTCATTTCACTTCTCTCTTACTAGAAATCCCATCTTAGGCTGGGAAGCAGCAGTTGGGTGGTGTTTTCATACGAAACTGAGGCCAGAAGTGGAGAGAAATCTGCACAATGTTGTCACTGCATCTTAGTGACAGAGGCAGCCTTCAGCTCAGAGTGTTGAGGTGGCTTTTCCAGCAGCTGTCAGGATGTCTAGGGAGGTGTCTCATTGGAGGCTGAGAGGTGGGTCTCCTGCTGCAGCAGAGGGACAAGAAGAGAGCGACAGAAATCAAATTTTTGTCTTGGCTTATAAGTCACAGGATCAATATACCTATTTTGAGGACTTTAATGGTAAATCACAATGTTTCTTTCATTGGGGAAATAAATGAGTGATTGATGATTGAAGGGAGAAAATGGACATTTTTTGAAATGATGGGGCCTTGATTCTGATCTTGGAGCTGCATATACATATCTTCAAAAAGTGGAACAATACATACACTTGAGGAGTATCAGCAGCTTCCACTCAAAACTGTAGCTTTGGCAAGATAGCGTTATTTTTAGCAGTATCAGTAATATGCCTGTGTTCAAAGATTCAGAAAGATTCAAAAAAGGATGTGAGTTAACTAAATGAGGGTGGTGTATTCTCCTTACATGCAAAGTCAGCAGTGTGTGTGATTTAAATATATATTTACATATATGTCAGCTAGCTTATAACTACAAATACAGAATCTAGCACATAGAGACATCATTTGGATACATGACAATCTGGAGGTTGTGATTCCATAGTAAATGCTTTTTTGCTGTTTAGCAAAGACATTAGAAACCACCCCTCAATGTATTTATGGATTATAAATGTTTCAGGTAATCTCTTAACTCAGGCTTTAAAACCTTGTGCCAAATAAATGTGTTCCTCTTTGGCTACTTCATTATTTTAAAAATTTTCATCCATGCCTATACCATCTGTTGCTGCTGTTTGAAGACCATCAATATCTGAAATCTATTACTGGAACTGTAAGGTGAAAACACAGCCCAGATTGTTCCCCATTGTCCTTAGCTCCATATCTGAAGGGATTCTCCACACACAGTCTCCTTTTCTCCATGCAGAAGTGGGGATCAGATGTCTCTGTGGTACACGCCTTTCCCAGACACGTATGGTTTTGGGCCCACATAGAGTGGGAGACATGGAATAGGGGTGGGCCGAGAGAAGCAGGCAGGACGGGTGCAGCTCCAATAGAGGGCACTACTCAGGAACCAGAGTAGAGTGGGGTGTAGAGCCACAGCAGGGGATCTTCTAGGTTTGGGGCAGCTTTCCACAAGTAACAACCATCAGTTCTCCCCTTGAGTCAAACAATTGGTGTTAATGTCAATGATGGATCCTTCGCAGAGATTTTCAAGTAAAATAAGTCCCCTCCTATTATCTGGCCTATGATTTGGTGTGTGCGTGCGCTGTGGTAAAGCAATGAAGAGAGAAGGATTCTGGTATTTAGGGAAAAAGTAAACATTTAGTTATAATCAGGCTATAAAATATTCAGTAATTTTTTAATTCACCACTTCTGCACCTTACTTTATGTACAGGTGACAGAGACAAGTGTGTAAATGTGTATTTAATAAAACTCCTATTTTTTTAAGACCAAATGTGGTATCCTTACAGCAAATGTTATCATATATAGCAGGTAAGTCATGGGAATACGTTTTCTTTCCAAATAAGGATGTAGAAATATGATTTTCTCTGAATTATCTGTAGAAATGTAATGTAAGACTTTGTCTATTCTTTAAAAAAAGATTTTTGATTTTAAAACATTAATGCAGAATGCAAGCATTTAAACTGCTCTTTCTTTCTTTCTTTCTTTCTTTCTTTCTTTCTTTCTTTCTTTCTTTCTTTTTTCAGACTTTTATAGTATTGAATAGAGGGAAGGCAATCTTCCGATTCAGTGCCACCTCTGCCCTGTACATTTTAACTCCTTTCAATCCTCTTCGAAAAATAGCTATTAAAATTTTGGTACATTCATATCCTTTTCAAGTGGTTGGTTCAAAATGTTTCTCTTTAAAAATAACATTGCACAATTGTTTGTTTCATTATACATATAAAATCCTTGCAGGTTTTTTTTAAATTTTATTTTACAATATAAATTTTATAGCAAAGTTCTGTAGAATTTAATAGAAAATTACAACCTTCCTATAGTTTTTTTTTAATTATCCTTGGAATTTCAAAGATCATTATATTCCTTCCATAGAAATCTATGGAATAATTCAAAAAACATTTAGAAGGGATAGCATAATCCTGAATTCTGTAGGTTTTTAGAGTCATTTCTCTGGAATCCTGTTAATTTAATTATTATTAAAATCTATAGCATTTTTACAACAGGATGGCTGCTGTATAATTTTGACATTCAAATACACTATATATTACTGATCCTCTTCTGTAGTGTGAATTACTAGTACACAAAGAACTTTTATTTTTTAAAAGTTGCTAAAAATAAACCTTGTCTCCGAATTCCGAATAAGCCCTCAGTTCTGCAAACACTTGAGCTGTGTGTGCCACTTGACACATATGCGTAGCAAACTCAATGGAATTACTTGTGTGAGTAAAGTTTCACACCTGCTTAAGTGTTTGCAGGATTGGGGTTTAAACACCTGATCCAATTTACACAGAAGTCAATGGGAACCTTAATGAGGGCTGGATCAGGCTTATAGTGCTCCATTTAACAAAATATATTGTAGTGTTTCATGGGGCTCATCTACACAGCAGCATATTGCAGTGTATGGAGATGTGAATTGTAGATCACACTAACATGTTGTGCTCTAACTGCCCTATATAGTTTTCATTAATGTAGTCTGGGACTCCTTCAGTGCAAACTAAATACCTTTTAGTTCATGCCAACAGGGTCTACACAGGACAGTTAGAGTGCAGCATGTTAGCATGCTCTAAAATTCTCACTCCCATAGTCCAGACTGTGCTGCCATATAGGGAGAGGGAGTTTTTTGTTTGTTTGTAAATTTTAGAGGCAGGAGAATTTCTGAGCACCTTTTAAATTGTTTCTCCTAAACCTGTAATCACAGAAATAATTTCAGATCCCATATATTTTATATACCTGTATGCAAAGAGTAACTGTCACTTATGCCTTTAAATATATACAGAGGCGACAACTACTGGTCTGACTCACTGGTGGGGTTACTTTATCTGAGCCATAAGGAGTAGTAGATAGTAGGTTCTCTGGGCTCACTTATATAAATGCAACATATTAAAAGCAGCACAGGTAGTGATGCATGTAGCTAATGTTGTTTGATACTTTTTATTATAAGACTCTGTTTTCAGTTGTTTATAACTTTACCAGACTTAAACTGTTCAGGCTGAAAATTTCTGCCTCAGGGTGAATATTTCTAAAAATGAGGTTTGGGAAAAAATCTTACAACTGTTGCATTGAGAAGGCCTAGCACCTCCATGGCTTGGAGAGGGTCATTGAACTTGGTTGTGAGCTCCCCTTTGCATCAGGAATGTGCCATTTGCTGTCCCCATGAAAAACTGCTCAAATTTGGCCAAGTTATAAGGCTCTGAAAATGACAGGTCCACATAGAATATAACAGCTTTTGCTGCCAGTTAATCTCTGAGCACAAGTGGTAGAAGGCTGTGCTATATGGATCTAAAGAGCCCAACCCTACTGATGTCTCATGTGCAGGGCAGTATGGTTCCACATGGTGGAATCTGTCATATATGGTGGAATTGATAAATCCATACATATATGTCATACACGCACACTGCATTTAAAGAACATTTCTGAGGTTGCAAGGCAAACACTCAATTTAGGCAATGTCTGTACAACCTTAATTAGACCCCCTTGTGTATATACATTAAGGTATAGTCTTTAATTACATGATCTCAAGCTATTTTTTCGTTCAATGCTCAGGATAAATGGTGCTCACCGAATGGGTAGCTCTTCAATATTTTTTATCCGCATCATTGAGTTTATGCCTGCATGCGTTATTTAGTGCCAAGCAAGCCCTGCAGTGAATACAGAATTACTAATTTCCTCCTGAGGGTTTTTTCTGTAGTGCTCTCATTGTGTAGCACCTTAGTTCTTTACAAATATTATTGAATTTCATCTGACAACACCCTTGTGAGTGGTGATATTGTTATCCCCATTTTACACATGGGGAATTGAGGCACAGAGATTAAATTTAGAATCATCAAAGGTGTCAGTTTTGATTGCCCAGTTTGAGAAGCCTAATGCCTGGTTGGTTTTTTTTTGTTCAGAATACTGAGCATTTTATAGCACTTTTCGTTCAGAGTAGGGTTACCATTGACTTCAGTTGCAATTATGAATACTTAGCACTTCTGCAAATCAGCCCCTAGGTGTCTCATGTTAGGTACCCAGAAAATATGAAACACACAGTGCTACCTATGAAATTTTTGGTTTATGTGACTTGCTGAGAATCACATAGAAACTCTGACTGAGGCAAAGATAGAAGCCAGTTCTCTAGCATGCTATTCAGCTTCTTCAGTCAAGAGATCATCCCGTGGAGTGTGCGCTGGGAAAGAATCAGGGCCTCTGCCTCCTTTGTTGCATAAATTGTAAGGTGTGTGATCCTACAGACAACAGCCTCATTCACTGTGAAGTCCTCCTTCACACCCAGAGCACAGTCTGTCCTGTGCACCAAAAGAGTTGCACAAGCAACCTTGGCTCTGGCATTATCTAATTTTTGAGTGCCAGACTTTGCAACCTTCACATTCTTTTAATGTAGTTTTTTTATTTTTTATTGTGATCTCTAATAAGTTCATATAGCTTATGTCTAACTATATAAATATAGTTGTGCCATCCTGACCATTTTATTTCTTTTAAAATCAGTTTAGCATCACTGATCTGATGAAAATAGAAATTAAGTATTCCGTTGATTTGAATGAGGTTCCTAAATATTGCTAAAATAGAATATTTTATTCTATACATAAAAAGGAATGTATACTTAGCATTAATAGTATTGTGTACTTAATTATCTGCCCCATATTATGTTTTAAATATATTGATACATTGGAGCCTAGCATTCACAAGCCCTTTGAGACTACCTCCATAAAAAGACATCAAAGGAGTTTCCTGAGCATGTTAACTGGAATTCCTGGCATCTGTCTGTACAGTGTGTGTGAGGGGTATTCCAATGGTAGCTACATTTGATATTCTGAGTCACAGAATAACAGTTATGCTATGCTGAGATTGTTTGATAATATGACCTTCAGAATTAATGAAGTAAGCCAGTCAATAGTATTGAGACTCACTGATGTCAGTGGGAACTGGGCAGCTAAGTTCCTATGCATGACTTGAATGTTTACTCTGAAAGGTATGGTCATTCCTTACTGATTTTGATCACTTCAGGGAAAATGGTCAGGAACTACTAACAGCAGTACCAATGTACACATCAATCTAGTGCATTAAGATACTACTTTTCATATTCCCCTTTGCAACTACAGAGTGAAGTTTAGTCTGTGTTCAGAGCCTAAAAATGTGTTCAAAAGCAAAAAAAATTAGCATGTAATTTAATTTTAAATTGCAAATCATATTTGGGCTTTTTGGATACAAATGTATTTGTAAAGTGTTTTTATACTTACAAACAGATATATCTATCATTAGCTTAGGGTGACCAGATAGCAAGTGTGAAAAATAGGGACACTTTTTTAGGGCAGAGAGGGGGGCAGCTAGAGGATATGGTTGCCTAAATAAGACAGAGCCTCTAATATCAGGATGATCCCAATAATATTGGATGTCTGGTCACCCTACATTAGCTCCTTTGATGAACTGTTTTGTAGGAACATATCTTTTATAAAAGATGAATAGAGGTAAAACATTTTCCAGAGTAAGTTGGCACAAAGTCTAGCATTTTGTAGCTTATGGTGCCATCATGTGGCAATTTTACATCACTTTCCTGTTTGTTGTTTTAGTCTTTAACTTATTGTTAAACACTTGGATAAATATGCTGAATGTTTAGTATCAATGGAAGTGAAAAACTTATAACACTACATAGAATCAGTAATTCTGCAAACACTTGTTGCCTCAGTCAAATCTTCTCTTTTTGTAACATTGCTGAGCATGTTGAAGTGAGGCAGCTGCAGTCATGTAGCATACTCAGGTTTCCTTAACCCCAATCAGTTTGAGTTGTAGGCCTTAGTGTAGTAGGGATGCTACACTAGTTGTTCTGGTTGATGATTGGGATGAGAATCAGGTTGCCATGCTGATTCATACCAGTCTTTCAGTGGCTTTCCTTACCATTGACCATAAGATGGTATTGAACTATAGTGTGGGTAGAATAAGTCATACTTCCATGACAGTTCTTTCTTACTGGCTCCTGATGGTTGTCTGTCTGAGAGGTCACAGAGAATAATGTTGGGCATTTGCTCATCTGCCCCAATGGGGTGATCTCTCTTTCTGTTGGGGTTCCACAGGAGCTCATCTTCCCCGACGTGCTCTTTCTCTGTCGGGGTTCAGCTTACATTCTGCTGCCTTCCTCTAGTTCAAAATCAAATTCTAGGAGAGTTGGTGAGGAAACATAGGGTACAATGTCTTCATCAAGTGGATGACAGTGCTGTGATAATGCTTATTTGATTGTGAGAGTAAATGGAATACTAGATATTGGTTATTTTGGCTTATTTGGTGAAGTAAACAAATAGAGTTTATTCACCATTTGTTACGTAGATTTGCTACCTGATGTGGTGTTGTATTCCCAGCTGCTTCTAGTAGCAGCAATAACTAAATACCGTTTTTATTTGTGCTCAGTGATACTGTTGAGACCTTTTCTTTTAGATGTGAGTCTTGCTACAGTTATCCAGGGTTCTAGGTCCCTTAGAGACACTATCTTTATGCTCATGTAATACCATGACAGTTCAGATCAGAGGAGATGCACAAGCTGACAGCCTCCTGATTTCACCACAAAGGAGCTGCAGGTAACTTCTTCTCAATGAGGAATCCTCAACTTTGGAACTTCCTTCCTCCCTTGGTCCAAGAGAACCTAGTTCTCTGACTTTCTGAGCATCCTGCAAGACCTGTCTTTTCGCTCAAGCTATTGAATTGTTAGAGAAGATTCCAGGGGATTCAAGTGGGATGGGGTGGAAGTTGCTATTTATTACTGTCAACAAGCTGTTGGGATGAGGAGAGTTCATTACTTAATATTGTTATGATTTGTTACTGTTTTTAGTGTGCGCAAAGCACTGGATAGGGACAGTGTTAAAAAAATGAGTTGCTTCTGCTTACACCACAAGTGACTTTAGTGCTAATAAAGTTTAATTTACTAATGAGAAAACTGCTGGGTTGATACTATATTAAAAATATATCTGGAATTGTCACTTAAATCAATGGAATTTTTGTGTGTGTCAGAATTTGGTTGAAATTAAAATGTGTTAGTAATGTGCTATTGTAATTTACTGTTGTATGTTCCTTGACTGTAACGTACATTGTTCAGCATGCTTATTATGTGCACTATTTTGACCAACTGTGTGTTTATGACCATGAGTAACCCTCCGGAATGGACAAAGAATGTAGAGTAAGTTAAACCTATATTCTTTAAATATATCCATATATCTGAAATGAATTTTTCTAGGAACCATTATTTTATTTGCAGTGAAGGACATTGACAGCACTCAGTATGTGACACTACTACTGTTTTTTTCTCTAAAGAAAACTATTTATTGTGGTTTAAATCTTCCTCTCTTAAAAAGAAAAAATTGAGTACAGAAAAAGGTGAGGCAAATGTTCATGGATAGTATTGCTCTTTGACTCTACATGAAGATTTCATCCTTTTCTTCATGACGTAGCATCTTGA
>NC_048308.1:34179098-34309098 GCF_013100865.1 Trachemys scripta elegans | reverse complement strand
TTTAATTATAAATCCGAACTGTGAGATTACATGTTGGCTGATATAGAAGACCTGAAGCCTTTGAGGAATCAGGTTGTGCTAGGATGAGAGAGAAAATTCTAGTGATCTAGGGAAGTGACTGCAGAATTGAAGTTGCCACCTGGTCTTCAGTGTATTTACACTGAGGTTCAGGAACAATTATTAAGGGAAAGAGGCAAAGGGTGCCCCATATTTCCCTGCGCCAGCTACCCACATGGTGGGTATCGGCACAGAAGGGAAGCTGCCTCCTCAGAGCTATTATTTTGTCTTATGCAGGTGAGCAAGAAGTGAGAAAGTGGTAATGGGGAGGGGACTCTCTCAGACAGTCTGTTTTCTGAGCCACTCCTGAGGCAATGCAATAACATGCTGGCCTGGGTGTACATGCTACTCATGGCAAAGTCACGATTGAGCCCTATATAAGAATTCTAAAATCTCTGGAAATTTTCCGTGGGAGCTATAGGTTGTATTCTCTTCTCACTTACACCAGAGTAAATCACAGTGTTGAGGACAGTGGAGCTACGCTGTGTGAAAAAGAAATCAAGCCCCCTCCCCTTTATTTTTAAATGCTAGCTGATATCCATGTCCTTGAATACACCTTTGAAGAAGGATATATCCTTGATGTGAGCACTGCTGACATTAGCAATTCTGAATATCGTCTCTTTTCATTATTTCACTTTCAATAGCAAAGCCAATAAATGTATGGCCTCTCTCAGTAAATCTAGCATAAGGGAATGCTACTAGGAAGGAAAATCACACAGCCAATTGATTTGAATATCAAAGCAGGTCTTCTGGGCCAGTTTGAAATGATTAGAATTACCAAAGTGTTAGATTTATTTCCTAGAAGGTGTTTGTTAACAAGGATAGAAAAAATACGTATAACAACAAGTGACTTGATGAGTTCTGGAATTCATAATTGATTATTAGAGCCCAGTGAAAAGTAAAGTGCTGGTCCCTCTGTGTATTCCACGCATGGAATATTCATGCGCTTGAAGCTGCAAAAATCTTGCAAGTAGTGTCCATTGATCCATGCCTGTATCTTGGTTTCCCTTGTGTTCTGCAACCTGACCATCTCTCCAGTTCCTTCTTACCATCACATGGTCTAAGTCAGAATCCTCCTCCCATCAAATTTGTCTTCATCTCTGTAAATATAATTGTATTTAGTTTGTTAGTGGTTTTTATAGTTTTCTGATAAATCAGGAACAATACTAGTGAAGGGTATGCCTGTTTGGTCTGGCAGCAGCAGCCAGGATCTTCATGAAGGTCTTTCCAGTGATGACAGCACAGCTGAGACAAAATGGTGACTGACTTCTAACAGTTCTTGCCTAAAAGTACTGTTAGCAACCTTGTCACTATTCCATCTCCTGGTATCCTTGGAATCTGCATAAATGTGGAAATGTCTACCCTGATTCTCCCACATATCATATACTTTATAGTGGTGACCATGGACTCAACCACAGCAAGGGCCTTCCTCCCTGTGGACAGATACCATGCCGTGCGCAGTCTAATAAATCAAGTCACTCACAGACCTGAAACAATGTTCCAGGCCTGTCTTTCTCTGTTAGAACACATTACCTGTGTAACCCCATTTGTCCGGCTACAGCTCTGTTGGCTGGTCAATGTATACGCCAGACAGGCACACCATGAACTCTATAGAGACAACCCCTGTCAATGTCAGGGCTTCGTTCACCTGATGGATGAACCCAGGACATATATGCATTGGAGTCCCTTTCCTACCTCCCACACTCAACATGCCAGACTTATCCTTGGATGGTCCCACATGAATGGTCACATAGCACAAGGTACATGGACACCTCAAAAAACCAAGATGCATAGTAACCTCTTAGAACTAAGAGCAGTCAGGCCAGCCAGCAATGAATTCCTTCAACTTATTCGATCTTGATATGTCTGGGTAATGTCAGACAACACAGCGACCCTCTTCTATATAAACAAACAGGCAGGGACAAAATCCCTTCTATGCATGCAACCGTTCAACTTATGGAACTAGTGTATCCAGAACTTCATCACAGTGTCTGCAATGTACCTCCTAAGTGTCCAGAACTTTCTGTCAGACAGCCTCAACAGGCATTTCATCACCAATCACAAATGGGAATTACACAATTCAGTGCTGATCATCTTCACACAATGGGAAACACCATCTTGGGACCTGTTTGTGTTCCAGCTGAACAAGAAGTTCAATGTATATTTTTCCAGAGCAGCACAATGTCAGGACTTATACGGTGATGTCTCATCTTATCCTTGATAGGCCACTTGAGGTATGCCTTCCCTCCCATCCCGCTACTGTCCAAGATTCTATGGAAAATTCGTCACAACAAAGAACGACTCATTCTCATCATACCCATTTGGTTCAGACAGTTCTGCTTTTCAGACTTCTTATGAATGTCAGTCCATCAACCTATCAGCATTCAGTCTTTCCCATCCCTGCAAACTCAAGAAAGCAGCAGGGTCAGGCATCCCAACCTGGACTCTCTTCACTCACGGCTTTGTATTGGATGGGCATCAGACCTAGAACATCAGACCTAGAGTGTTCATGTTGGGGCTGTACAACCTATTCTTAATAACAGCAGGAAAGATTCTACCAGAAAATGTTACCTAGCCACTGGAGGATTTCTCTACCTGGGCACAGTAGAACCAGATGTCATCAGAGTGAGCAGGTATTCCTGCTATTTTAGATTATCTCCTTACCCTCCAGTTGTCAGGTCTCTCAATTAGCTCACTGTGAGTTCACTTAGCAGCAGTCAGTGCATACCAGTGCATATCTTTACTAACTCAGTATCAACCAGATCCCAAAAAGGTTTGACAGGACCTTTCCACCAGTAGTGAACCCAAAGCTGCAGTGAGACCTCAATCTTGAACTTTCAACACTTACGAGGCCTCCTTTTGAACCGTTGGGCTTGTACTCCATGTCTGACCTATCTATGAAAGTTGGCTTCCTGGTCACCATTATGCAGGTCAGGAGGATGGGTGAGTTGGGGTCCCTCCTGGGGTACCCAATATACACTACATTCCACAAAGATCCTTTCGTCTTCATCCAAAATTCATCCCAAAGGAAGTTGCTGAATTCCACATAAATCAATGGATTCACTTACTGGTATTCTTCTCAAAGCCTCATGCTTTCAGTGAAGAGAGGAAACTTCCTTCTCTCAATGTCAGACAAGCACTGGCATTCTACCTGCAAAGGATAAAATCTTTTGAGAAATCCCTAGGGCTATTTGTTGCTGTAGCAGAGCGAGCTCTGAGTCAAGCAATATCTTCTCAAAGACTCTCTAAGTGGATTTTTGGATGTATCATCCATTGGCTTTATCAGATGGTGCATCTCTCCCCCCAGATGAAGTAAGGGTCCATTCGACTAGAGCGCAGGTGACCTCAGTTGCACGTCTCCAAGAAGTCCCTCTGCTGGACATTTGTAAGGTGGAAACCTGGAGTTCCAGCCACACTTTTGCAAAGTACACCTCTACCCCACAATAACGCAACTGATATAACACGGGTTCACGTATAGCGCAGTAGCAGTGGGGCTCCAGCGGCGCTTTAAAGGGTCCGGGGCTCCGGCTGCTGTGGGGAGCCCTGGGCCCTTTAAATCACCGCTGGAGCCCTGCCGCCCCTACCCGGGGCTGCAGCAGCGGGGCTCGCCGGCGATTTAAAGGGCCTGGGCTCCCTGCAGTGCCTGGAGCTCTTTAAATCACCGTCGGAGCCCTGCCGCCCCTACCCCGGGACTGTGGCAGGGGGGCTCCACTGGCGTTTTAAAGGGCTTGGGGCTCTCCGCAGCAGCTGGAGCCTGGAACTCTTTAAATAACCGCTGGATCCCTGCCGCACCTACCCTGATATAACGGGGTTTTAGCTATAATGCAGTAGGGATTTTTGGCTCCCCATGACCGTGTTATAGTGGGGTAGAGGTGTATTACACATTGCCCCAAGCCTCTTCTGCTGACACCTTTGGATCTGCAGTGTTATAAGCATCTGTAATCCTGCATCCTTGCTCCTGTCCACATTTGAGTATTGCTTGCTGGTCACCCACATGTGGAATATATGTAGGGACCAGCACTCGAAGAAGAAAAGGATACTTACCACTCTTTTTGTGCATTCCTCAATTTCTGGGTGTCTGGTCCAAGCCTGTGAAGTCTGATTTGTAGGAGTGTTGAGCACTCACAGCTGCAAGTGAAGTCAATGGGGAGCTGTACTTTAAACATATAATACTAATCAGGTCCTATGTGTCTCAAATTGGACACCCAAAATTAGTGCATACTTCTGACCTTAATCTCTCTGTGTCTCAGTTCCCTATTTATAAAATGGGGATAATAATAACCACTCATCTCACTGAGGAGTTGTGATAATAAATTCATTAACATTTGTGAAGACTTAGATACTATAATGATAAGCATTGTAGACAAGCCCATGAGGAAATTAATAATTCCATCTGGTGCAGTTTGAATAGTATACAGTAAATAGGTCTGGGTGCACACATTAAGCAATGAGGAGAAAACAAAATATTAAATAGCTTTTTAAGTGAGCACCAACCATTTTGTGCACTGAGTGCGGCATGGGCATTGTGGTAAAAATAGTATGTGATCATGTAATTAAAGGCTGTATCACAATGCACACACAGTGCACTGTGCACTGCATAGACAACCTTAATTCTGCCATTTCCTAATTTTTGAGTGCTTAACTTTGCAACCATAATAATGTTATTCTGTGTTTGTAGTACACATACTCACATATGAATCAAATATTCAAAGTCGTAAGTTAATTAATATATTATGGTCACAATTTTAAACAATCAGAAGTAATAAACAATTAAGGTTCACCTAAAAAACTTACTCATCCACGCAACTCTCATTTACTTTATTTGAGAGAAGATTGATATACAGAGTTAAATCTTGTCAACTATACTCTTATAAGTAGTCTCCTTGAAAGTAGTATTACCTTGGTGCATTGACTGGCTGGAAGCCTTCAAATTCCAGTCAATCCCTTTGTTCCATTTGATTCAGTAAGTTTACAGTAGACCAAAACCCAAATGTGGATTGTTAAAACTCTCCATAAGTATGATTCCAACGAAAACCTATTTCTAACCAGTTTGGCTGTATGATATTTAAACATAGTTCCAACATAATTTGGTCGTGTACACACAAGACTAGTAACTGTTTTTGTGAGAGTTTTTTATAAACAAATTTTAAACATGGTTTCTAAATTCGTTCCCAGGCTGATGTGAAAAACTTTCAAATTTTTTGGTATCTATAAGATCAGTAAATTGTCTTAAAATTGAAGAAATGTATACAAGTGATAAGCATACAGATTGGTTAGAAAAGAAAACTTTACCGAACTTTGCCTACTCAATGGCTTTGTGAAATGTGGTCTCAGTCCAGTTCCATCCCTTTAATTCACACACAGTTCCTATTTACTCAAGTTTTTTATGGGGCTGTATATTTGAATCTCTTATTGCAGAATGCTTGCCAGCATGGCCACAATGGGATGTGTGTCAATTTCAGTATCTTTCCAGCTCTTAAAATAGATCAGGCAAGAAAAGTATGGGCGTGGGGGACAAATGAGATATATCACATGCATCTCTGAAATCACAAAAATACCAGCATCCTGGGTTTGAGTAGGATGAGTCACCAAGCTTCAGAGCAGCAGATTTAATACTGCTGCATGTTTTATTTCTAAGTTGTTGGTAGTTTTTCAGTGCCAAGAGAACATTCTATAAAATGTGATTTTCAGCAAGCGTCAACCCTGACAAGTGTCCCTTCAAATCTTCGGAGAAGGAAATCAAACATTTAGGATCAATCCTCCAAAATCTCAGTATATGAGTGCAATAGGGCTTCATTATGAACTGAAGTTTTGAATTGTGCTACACACTTAGTTTGCTTTAGTTTTTAAGGCATTATGTTAATTTTGGCTATCCCTTATATTTTTGTCTTCTCTCCCTTCTCACCTACATTTATGTTCTCCCCACTTTTGCATCATCTGTCTTTCTCACCCCAACTTCACTGAACTGACATTTTCCTCTTTCTGTCTTTTTTCCCTTGTTCTTGCCCTTTCTCTTTTTCCTTTTAATCTCTTTTTGTTTCTTTAAAAACTAATTCTGTACTTATTTTCACCTTTGAATGAGCCATACCCAAATCCTTAGTGCCTTTATGACTATTATTAACCTTTAAGCCCAGATGGACAACATCTTCAGAATTTCTGGAGGTGCCACTTTTTGGATAAGATATAAAAACAAGTTCCTGACACTTGATGGTCCTCCACACACATACACATGTACAGCCTTCCAGACTCAGAAAACCCTTTCCTAGGCTCACTACCTACTTATCCCCTTCCTAACTGATAGCCACACTGGGGTCAGAAGTCAAAAACATACACCGTTTACTTATTGCTGAGCCTGAAGAAGAAGAAGAAACGAAGTAGCAGTGAAGGACTATGGCTGTAGTGAGCATGTGCAATGTGACCAGTACTCTGAATTAACCTGCTAGAAACCTGTTCTCTGTTACCATTTTCTTCTGCCTTCAGTCTATGTGCTGCAGAGCAAAAATTCTTCCAGTAGCAACAGATGTACTGTTGCAGTTCCTGTCCCATCAGGAAACATTTTGCAACAGCAGGTGGTACTGCTCTCTTGTGTCCATCAGACACACTCCACAGAGTAGATGTTCACTGCAGATTTAGCTTAGGCTGTTATCCAGATTCACAATTCCTGAGGAGACTGCACCTGAGACTACTTTATGGCCTCCTTGAAGGCACCCTACATCACCTGTCTTGGAGTGGAGTCCTGCAATTCTCTCCTTCTTGACTGGTGATTTTGGCTGCAATTCCTCCTGCAATTCACTGTGATCACTTAAGCAGGTCTGACTTTAGTTCAGCACCTGACATTCTGTTATTTCAGGGCCAATGACTGGGTTAACCAGTGGCCAGCCAGCTTCATAAAGCAAAGTATTATTTATTCTGAGCAAAAGCATTACAGAGAAGACGTATCTTAAAAACAATAAACAGCTATTATGCATGCCTAGCTTACCAAGTATCACGCATCTTCCACATGGAGGCCCTAGCAGGTTTAAAGTACTTCAGATCCTCTTACAGAGACTGTCCCTCTGGTCACAGTCTCATGTCAGTTCTTGGATTGGATGAAAGTGACCTCTCTCTCCAATTAAGATGGTCACTTTATAAGTTTTCAATTCTTTGTTTGGTAGGTCTCTTTAACAAGGTCAAACCTTATATGCAATTTCCCTTGGGAAGAGGCTTCTCCAGATTTGTTACTTTCAAAGGGATTTTCATTAATGATACCCCAGTAATTTTCATTAATTTTACCCCAAGAAACTGTAGCTGCCCCATGAGAACGGCCATATTGGGTCAGACCAATGGTACATCTAGCCCAGGTTCCAGTCTTTAGATCAGGCCTGCACAACTAGTAAAGCGGCGAGGGCCATATTACTCCAAAGAAAACAGCTAAGGGCCGAAACCCCCCAAGCGCTGCCAAACCCCCCTCCCCAGCGCCACCCAGCCCCCCCAAAACACAACATCCCCCCCGGTGCCACACACCACATGGAAACAACCCCCCAGCGCTGCCGAAACACTACCCTCCCCGCAGCGCCACCTGCCCCGTGGAAACAAACCCTCCTTCCCCAGCGCCACCCCACCGAAACAGCAGTATTGAACCTCGGTAATTTGTTATAGCGGGCCCCTAAGGCAGTATAATTAAGGTAAAAGAAAAATGTCGTTTTGCTAGAAGTAGAATAAGATCTTCCCCCCACTTTGTAATCAATTGCCCTGTTGAATGAATGAGGTGTGAATGAGGAAGGCGTGGAAGGCAGGCACCTCCAGACAGCTGCAACTCTTGGAGAGGGCAGGGCCGGCCATAGGTTTTTGCCCCCCCCAAGGAAAAAAATTTTTTGCCCGCCCCCCCTTTTTTTTCGTGCCCCTCTGCCCCCGGCCCCGCCCCAACTCCACTCCTTCCAAAGCCCTTCTCCAAATCCCCAGCCCTGCCTCCTCCCCTGGCGAACCGCATTTCCCCCCCACCATTGCTGCCTGCGGGCCCCCCGCGACCTCCCGCCCTAGCTCACCTCCACTCCGCCTGCTCCCACGGGTGTGCTGCCGCTCTGCTTGTCCCCCCTCCCTCTCAGGCGAGGGAGGGCGGAGAAGCGGAGCAGCGGTGCGTTCAGGGGAGCAGGCGAGCAGAGGTGAGCTAGGGTGGGGGGGCGCAGGAAGTAACGGTAGGGTAGAGGAACCACTCCCCGCTCCAGCTCACCTCCGCTCCACCACCACCACTGCCTCCCCCGAGCGCCCCGCCGCTCGGCTTGTCCTCCCTCCCAGCCTTGCTGCGTGAAACAGCTGTTTCGCATGCGGCAAGCCTGGGAGGGAAGGGGGAGAAGCGGAGTGGCGGTGGCGCGCTCAGGGGAGCAGGCGGAGGCGGAGCGGAGACAAGCTGGGGCGGCGGGGGCACTTTTTCCCCATGCCTCAGAGTCGGCGCCTATGATGGCCAGCGCCAGAATGCTGCCCCTAGAAATATGCCGCCCCAAGCACCTGCTTGTTTTGCTGGAGCCTGGAGCTGGCCCTGGGAGAGGGGATGGGAGCCAGACCAGATCAGATCAGTAGAACAGGTCAGCCATCGATTCACCGCTTGCCTCCTCAGCCCCCTCCCCGGCTCACCTACTCACTCCCCGCCCGCTCACCTACTCAGCCCCCCCCCTTCACCCACCGCTTGCCTACTCACCCCCCTGTGGGCCGCACAGTGAGCCCACCTACTCAACCCCCGTGGGCCGCACAGAGAATGCATGCGGCCCCCGGGCCGCATGTCGTGCAGGCCTGCTTTAGATAGTGGCGAGTGCCAGGTGCTTCAGAGGGAATGAACAGAACAGGACGATCATCTTGTGATCCATCCTCTGTTGTCCACTCCCAGCTTCTGGCAGTCAGAGGCTAGTGACACCCAGAGCGTGGAGTTGTATCACTGACCATCTTGGCTAATAGCCAAGAACTTCATGAACTTATCTAATTCTTTTTTGAATCCAGTTATACTTTTGGCCTTCAAATCATCACCTGGGAGTTCCACAAGTTGACTGTATTGTGTGAAGAAGTACTTCCTT
The DNA here is from genome assembly GCF_013100865.1 of Trachemys scripta elegans. NCBI lineage: Eukaryota > Metazoa > Chordata > Testudines > Emydidae > Trachemys > Trachemys scripta. The sequence goes on along the minus strand of NC_048308.1, from coordinate 34,299,997 downwards.
GTCGTTATTTTAAACCTGCTGCCTGTTAATCACTTTCTCCACACCATTCATGATTTTATAGACTTCTCTCATATCCCCTTTAGTCAGCTCTTTTCCAAGCTGAACAGTCCCAGTCTTTTTTAATCTCTCCACATATGGAAGTTGTTAATCATTTCTGTTGACCTTCTCTGTACTTTTTTGAATGCTAATATATCTTTTTTGAGATGTGGCAACCAGAACTGCATGCAGTATTCAAAGTGTGGGCATTCCATGGATTTATATAGTGCCATTATGATATTTTCTGTCTTATTAATTATCCCTTTCCTAATGGTTCCTAACATTCTGGTAGCTTTTTTGACTGCTGCTACATATTGAGTCGATGTTTTCAGAGAACTATCCGTAATGACTCCAAGCTCTCTTTCTTGAGTGGTAACATCTACTTTAGATCCCTTCATTCTTCCCATGGAGCAAGAATACAATCTCTAGCCCATAAAAATACATATTACATGTATAAAGATGATACAATAGTCTTTGGATCTTCCAGGTGTCCATAATATTTGTCACACCCCAATCTCTCACCTGATTTTAGTGGTACTTTCAGTCTGGCCTAGCTGAGACAGCTGGGGTATGTGTTAGAGCTCAGGTTCTGTGTTCACTCAGGCTGTTAACTCACCCACTTTTCACTGAGGGTGCAGGCTAAATCACTTGAGTGCTGATAGTCCTTCACTGCCTTCCAACAATCCCCTTGTGTGTCCAAAAGGACAGACAAGTTCTCCCACAATTCACTGGGTAAGAATCATAGAGCAGCTCAGCTTTCTGTAGCACAAAGAACCATGGGATATGACACACACAGATGAGTATAGCACCTGTGAGGACACAGTAACTTGAGTATGGCTTTGCATTGTGGCTGCTCATGCCAGGGCTAGGCTAACCCTGGTGCGCAGACCTGTATGCTGGTCACCTAGGCTAACTTTGCAATGAAAACATACCTACATTGTTTAGAGTGGCTGACAGCTGTGGAATTATTGGTTGATCTTGAACTTATTAGTCTCTAATGACTAGCTGCCTCTGACAGCTACAGTTGTTTGTAGGTGCAACAGCTGAGGCCACGGTAATGCTAGTCAAAAAAAATAATGTCTCATTAAATCAGGCTAGCCAAAATCTTTTAAAATAGGGTAAATTCTGTCTACTAAAACAAATAAATACAAAATAAAGTTCCACAAAATGTTAAATGCTTCATTGCAAATTTGAAAGGAAAAATGTACAATTCATTCAGCTCTAACAGCATCTATCAGGATTCTAGATGCTATTTGACACATTGACAGTATAAATTAAAGATATTCATTTTCTGGCAATTTATATTGTCACTTTGATTTCATGTTCATGTTGAAGAAATCATTTATGCTGGTTTATAATTGAATTGTGAAAATAATCTTATTTCATTCTGGTGAATAAAGCAGTAGTAATAATGTATCAGTTTACTTTGTTTTAGTCAAATGTATTATTTTGGAGCTCAAATGTGTAAATGTGTAGTTCTTACTTCTGGGAATCAGCCCCTTAACTCCTTTGAGGTAAAATCATACCAGTCAAAAACTATCCACCATCATAAAAATGTTTCATAAAACTCTTCAAGTTGTCTGTGGTAGAATTACTCATGTAAAGTAAAGGACTGGGTTTATTCAACATTGTTTAAATGAGTTCAGTATGTAGCAGTGGAAGATTTATGTAGTATTTTCTTACAATTTTATCAAAATTATTTTCTGAACAGGTCATTTTTACGTTCTGGAAGGGCAAAATGATGCTCTGCTTTGTGGAAATGGCTCAGATGCAGGGTAAGGACATGTTTCGTGACATTTTATTGTACTATGTAGAAATAGGATGCAGCATATTCAGATATATATCCTGGAATAATTTGACTGACCAGCTGAATGAAATATTTGCCATTTCACATTAGATGTGTTATTGGGATTTGATTCTAGATCTGATCCTGGACTTGAGTTCCCTCATAGCTAGCTGATCTGGTCAGGACAGGTCAGTTTATTCTTCACTGGGTAGCAAATTCAAAGACACCCAATAATAACACATGCTTCTGGCTGGTTGAGAAGTAACAAAAGTACCAATTAGGAAGGCATAAACTCCTCAACGGTCCCAGCTCATATGTGCTGATTGCTGAAGAATATCAGGCTATTGCAAGGGTGAGTGAAGAATATGGAGACGGTCATTTGAAGGTGAAAATACTATTAATCAAGGAATTTACATTGTGTTTTAGAGTTTGACTAAATAGTTGACAGTTTGGTATTAAGGTAATATGCAAGTGTTGCTAAGAAACAAAATGCAAATAGAAAATACCCTTCTGCAGAATTGTAATGTTATACACAATTTTCCAGCTATCTTTAAATGTAATTTTGTGGAGTAGAGCTCTGTCCAACTAATAGGAGTTCCTGTCTGATGAACTGACCAAAAACAGCACTTCATAATCCCAAACTTCTATCAGGACCTAGCATCCACTGACATTAGAATAATTGTAAAAGATAACACCTGATATCTCTCCTTTTGTAGTCAATGTCCAGAAGGATATATATGTGTGAAAGCTGGTAGAAATCCCAACTACGGCTACACAAGTTTTGACACATTCAGCTGGGCATTCTTGTCACTGTTTCGACTGATGACTCAGGACTACTGGGAAAACCTTTATCAGCTGGTGAGAACAAAGACTAAGTATTTTTATACTATCAAATTATACAAAGAACTTAATATCAATGCTATTACATCTCTCATATAATCTGAAGATGATGGATTCCTACAAAATGAAAAGTAGGTGATTAATTCACGTAGTAACATTAAAAAGTTAATAAAGCTGTATTTATTATTACTTCCAGACACTACGAGCTGCTGGCAAAACATACATGATATTTTTCGTTCTGGTGATTTTCCTGGGCTCTTTCTATCTGATTAACTTGATCCTGGCTGTTGTTGCCATGGCCTATGAAGAGCAGAATCAAGCAAACATGGAAGAAGCAGAGCAGAAGGAGGCAGAATTTCAGCAAATGCTAGAGCAGCTGAGAAAGCAACAAGAAGCAGCTCAGGTATCATTGTGATTTTATGTATTTATCAGTTAAATTGTTGATCATATTGTAATCTTGTATTAGTGCATCCAGATGAGTTTTCTGTAGATATTGGTAATCAGATTTAGAATAGGTTTAGAGCCCTGTGTTATGAAGTATTCCCTATAACAATGGGTAGGCCCACTCTGGCTTCAAGAACAGAGCCGGCTCCGAGGTGTTCATTGCTGGAAATAAAAACATTTTGCTGTGAGCAACCCAGCCTTGTGATCTAGAGGAGACTTCAAAAGAATGTATATACTATTTGTTTGTTTGTTATTGAGGATTTGTATTCCATAGCATATACAATGTAGTCAGCAGAGTACATGCCTTGGAAACCTTATAATTTAAGAAGAGAAGCAATATGTGAAGGGTGGGGGGATGGATATGGTCAGAATCTGCACATATTTAGGCAACGGGTATCTGTTATGCCATAGGAAACACTCTGTGACTTTAGCAAGCAGTAAGGATACAGAAAAGAAGTGAGAGAAAATGTTTGAGAAGAGTACAGCTACCTTAAAATCTCAATGTGCAAAGGCTGCGCCAGCCAAAGACTGGACTGGAAAGTTCTCTAGAAGTAAAATTTAAAAGTTTGATGTTTTAGAGTGCTGGCTAGTAATAATGATGATATGTAGCTCTTAAAGTGCTTTTCATTGGTAGATCTAATAACAGAAGTATGTATTGTGATATGGCAGGCAGTAGCAACAGCCTCTGCTGGGTCAAGAGATCCCAGTGCAGAAGGCGGAATAGGGGGACTCTCAGAAAGTTCTTCTGATGCGTCAAAGTTGAGTTCAAAGAGTGCTAAAGAGAGGAGGAACAGAAGGAAGAAGAGAAAGCAGAAAGAACAATATGGAGGAGAGGAGAAGGATGAAGATGAATTTCAAAAATCTGAATCAGAAGGCAGCATCAGAAAGAAAACTTTCCGATTTTCCATTGAAGGGAACAGATTGACATATGAAAAAAAGTATTCGTCCCCCCACCAGGTACTGTATAAAGTGTTGCTAGTTGAAAAGTGTATTGGAAGCATCATGGGCTTTCAAAAAACTGTTGCAGTATCACAGGTATAACAGTGTGACTTTACTACATGAAGAAGGAAGACACCGAACTTTTATTTAATCCTATCTATCTTTATTGTTGCCAGTGTTTCAAGAGAATTTTACCTAACTGACATAGATAACTCCTTGAAAAAATCCATATAGAATTTAATGCAGATAGCTTTTCTATAGAATTTGTAAATCAGACTATAATATGTAATAGGGAATTATATCCCTGTAATAGAATTCCATAAGTTAGTTTAAAAATTCTATAAAAATATATTCTCTGTTCAATATTATAGGATTGTTTTAGAATAATTGCTGTGGAACCCTATTGGTTTCATTCCTATTAAATTTTATAGAGCTCATCCATAAGTATATCCATGGATTTTATTTGTATTTTACTAATGTTTCCAGGTCTTGCTTAAGTATGTAGAGGATGCTATGTTTATGTCTGTTCTATTCTTATTTTATACCAGTTATCTTGTTATTGATCCTTACTCGCAAATCTCATTGGCTTCATCAGGAGCTGGGGTGGCTCAGGTTCAGTATTTGTTATATTAATTCATGAATAGTGGCTTTTAAATTTACGAAGAGAGTTCAGTGAAATTAATGCATATGACAATCTGAAAGCAAAATTTGGTTCCTGGAAAAGATTATTAGTTTTATTTATGAAAACAACTTCTACAACATGTTAACTCCATTTTTATAAAAAAAATATAGGATTTAAGGGTGTTAGCTAATAATTATATTCTTTTATTTTCCTACAGTCTTTGCTGAGCATTCGTGGCTCCTTGTTTTCCCCAAGGCGCAACAGCAAAACGAGTCTTTTCAGCTTCAGAGGTCGAGCAAGGGATATAGGATCAGAAAATGACTTTGCTGATGATGAGCACAGCACTTTTGAAGATAATGATAGCAGAAGAGATTCTCTTTTTGTGCCACGCAGACATGGTGAACGGCGCAACAGTAACATTAGTCAGGCCAGTAGGTCATCCAGGGTGCTGGCGGTGTTTCCAGCGAATGGGAAGATGCATAGCACTGTAGATTGCAATGGAGTAGTTTCCCTGGTTGGTGGACCATCTGTTCCTACGTCGCCTGTTGGACAACTTCTGCCAGAGGTGATAATAGATAAACCAGCTACTGATGACAATGTAAGGAAGATTTAAATAGCTCAGGCATGGTGGCCTTTTCTTACTGCACCAGCCTGTATTTTCTACAGAATGGAATTCCTTAGGAATGATCCTGGCTGGCCAAGCTATGAATGTTCCTGCATCTTGTAATACCTTTAATATACTAACAAAATAAGTTTGAAATTTAAGTATTTATCTGCAAAAATTCTCAGAGCTAACAAGAAAAAATATCAAATTAATATGCAAGTATTTGTCTATTATATACCCATAAAAATATGGTAGAACTTATTGTAGCTATTAAAAAGCTCTATCTGGCCACGTTGGATAAGATTTCAACTTACTATACAAATAGAAAGGGTATATAATAAATGTTACCATCTGAATTCAGTCAGTATAACCCTGAATTTGTTGTAGATAATTTTGATAACATTGGGCTTTATCAGCTCATTGCAAAATAATAACAGTATACATTCAGCACTATCATATATATGTTTTCATTCTTATGCGCTTTTCCCCCTTTTTTGATGTAAGTCTCTAGTATAGAAAATAAACTAAACAGTTATTGGAGACACCACATTCATGCACCCACCTTCAAAAACAAAAATGTCTATGTGCACATATGTGCTGTAATCTATGTGTATATACAGATAGCAGAATATCTCTAAAAATATTTGGTTATCTTATTTCAAGGTTGTCCACTTAGAGTACTTGGGAATACACCAGCATGTGGAAGCATGACTAAATCAGACTTTTTTTATTTGTTGCTGTTTAAGACTGGATGGATACCTTGTAATTTTACAACAATGAGACGTTTTATAAGAAGAAGTAAACATCTGCAAATGTTTCAATATGTTTGACTCATTTCTCATAAATGGTACTGAGATTTAGATTGTTGAATAATTATTCAATTTCACATTTCTCTCCCACAAACTTCGTATGTTATGTATTGAACTAAGGATTTCTAGTAACTGTGCAGGAGGATGAGTGATTCAATCGAGAAAATTTCTTTAACATATTTTGAAAATGCTAGGTTAATACAATAAGTAAGAAAAGTCTTGCATGATAAATTAAACAAAAAATTAAATTGCATGAAGCATGTATTCCTTCAAATTTAGAAATTCAGTGTATGTAGTATTTGCTTATTGTATCACTCAAGATGATGATCCTATCCATTATTATTCTATTTGCAGGGCATGACTACTGAAACAGAAACGAGAAAGAGAAGATCCAGTTCCTTTCATGTTTCTATGGATTTTCTGGAAGACCCTGCTCAAAGAGACAGAGCAATGAGTATAGCTAGCATACTCACAAATACTATGGAAGGTGTGTAAAATATTGAATTTAAAATGTTAGTGTATTTTCAGTGAACTTCTGAAACTGTCATTTGAAACTAAAACAATAACTTTAGATATGTATATTTTAACCTGATATTGTCCCTTTGTACCAGTGGTGCTGGAACATTTTTAGTAGTGGGGGTGCTGAAAGCCAAGCCCCGTACCTGTGTCCGTGCCCCACCCCTCTGAGCTGAGGCTGGGAGCAGGGATGGGGGAGACCTGGACAGAGGTAAGGGGGCTGAGGCTGTGGCCACAGCTGGGGGCGAGCGTTGGGCCTAGCGTGGAGCCCTGGAAGTGGAGCTCTGGAAGCAGGGGGCCGGGTGTGGGGCCCCGGGTATAAGGGCCGGCTCCAGCTTTTTTGCCGCCCCAAGCGGCGAAAAAAAGAAAAACCCGATTGAACTGCCGCTGAATTGTCACCGAAGACTGAATGGGAGAGATTGAGTTGCCGCCGAAGAGGAAGAGAGGGACTGAAGGACCTGCCGCCAAATTGCCACCCCAGACCCAGATGTGCCGTCCCAATAATGGACAGAGTGCTGCCCCTTTCTATTGGCCGCCCCAGGCACCTGCTTCCTTCGCTGGCGCCTGGAGCCGGCCCTGCCGGGTATGGGGCCAGCGCTGGGGAGTGGGGCCAGTGGCCAGAACTGGGAGTGGGGCCCTGGGCACGGGGCCAGCAGCCAGGACCCAAGCCCCAGGCAGAGGGCTGAGAACAGGGCCCAAGGTGCAGAGCCAGCAGCAGGGGAGTGGGGTACAGGGTACCCTGCAGGTACCCTGCACCTCTACTTTCTGCACCTATGCTATCAGGAAATATTTCTAGATAGACTAAAAGAACTCCCAATTAATGTATTTGTCTCACATTACTTAGTGAGACTTTTGTGTCATTGCTTTTTGACCATTCCAGGTCATGTGGTCACAAAGCACTGATTTTGCTATTATAAAGCTCATCATAGATGCAAAAATCCATATTACTGTGCACAAAATGGCTGCATACGTACATGTTTTTGTGCTCAAATAAGAATTTGTTTTCAAATAGATGAATATTTAACGGGCACACCTGCTATATCAGGAAGTCTCAACCTTTTTCTTTTTGAGGCCCCCCCAGCATGCTGTAAAAACTCCATGGCCCACCAGTCCCACAACAACTGTTTTTCTGCCTTTAAAAACCAGGGCCAGCATTAGGGGGTAGCAAGCATGGCTATTTCCCGGGGCTTCACGTCACAGGGGCAACACGAAGCTAAATTGCCTAGGCTTTGGGTTGAGCCCTGGGTGGTGGGGTTCAGAGCCACGGGCTGCAACCCTGCATGACAGGGCTTCGGCTTTCTGCCCTGAGTCCCAGAGAATCTAACACTGACCCTGCTTGGCGGACCCCTTGAAATCTGCTCAGAGCCCTCCCGGGGGCCCCAGACTCCTGGTTGAAAACCGCTGTGCTACACCGTTCTCTGAAAATGTGGCAAGAGGATTTCGAAGACATCTTTGACACTGTATAGTATAGCGTGCAGATATTTTACATTTTATTTTTTTTACACATTTTTCCTTAGAACTTGAAGAATCAAGACAGAAATGCCCACCATGCTGGTACAAATTTGCAAACATTTTCTTGATCTGGGACTGCAGTCCACGTTGGTTAAAAGTAAAACATATTGTCAATTTAGTTGTGATGGACCCATTTGTTGATCTCGCTATTACTATTTGCATTGTTTTAAATACACTATTTATGGCCATGGAACATTATCCAATGACTGAAGAATTCAATAATGTACTTTCTGTTGGAAACCTGGTAAGTCTTTCAGTTTGTCTTGTGACATGTTTTTATTTTGCTTATTTGTTTGGTTTTGAAGGAGATATATCTGTATTACAGCTTTAAGCAGGAATTTCTTCTGTGCATTTTTTTTTAACTAATTGAGTTGTCCTTTAGTTAGGTCTGTATTTCACTAAATTTTTGGAGCTCCCACCTTCAATTCTTTCTCAAGACATATACATTAACAGTATAAAGTAATACTTTGTTTAATACATCACTTGGTAAATCTATTGAATCATCTCAGATTTAATCTATTCAAACCTCTTTGACATGTTTGAATTTCATCTTCTTCATGTCAATAGATACAAATATGGTTTTTCGTAGTTTCTTTGGGCACATCTATTGAAAGGTAGTAGTTCCAGAAATTATATTAAAACACTCGTAAACAACAATTTTCAGTATGGAAATGTAGTTTCCTAATATATTGCATCTCAGTAGGTTTTCTAATTGTAAATGACCATCAGATTGGTTAGTAACCTGGCAATACTATGGTTAGTATATAGAAAAGAAATTAAGATAAAGATAAATTAAGAAGTTTGTCAGTTGGTTCTCTGCAGCTCTAAAGCTTTTAAATTAAGAGGTTGGATCATATAAACATATTTAAACACTTGAACCTACAGTTCTACTTTGTTTTATTTCAAGAATAGATTTCATGTAATGTGCTTCTTTAAGATCATTCATATTTATTGCAATGTGAAAGAAATATATTTTAGAACATGTAAATAGCTGTAAGATTAGATGATGCAGAATTAGCAGGCAGACAAAAAACCTGATTCTCTATACTTCAAATAATATACTATGTATTAAGAACAGGACATTTTATATGACAATCACATGATAAACCATAAATTGTGTTGTTCTAGAATTGTATAGTTTGTTTCCCATCCAAGGAAATGTCTGCTAACCTTGGTTGGTGAAAGTATTCTACATCATATGATTTGATATAGTATATATCATTGCAAAGTGTAAGTGTGAAAGGGGGACAATGTTTATGAATTTGCCAAGGTGCCAGTTAGATTTTAAAGCTGAAATCTAACAAACTAGGTTAGTTAATATAGAATGGAATTAAATAGGATATCTCCTTTTCCTTGCATCCAGGGAGTGTAAGCTTAATTTTTTTTAATGCTGGATTCTTTTCAAGTCAACTTTTAACTTGAACAGTATTTTTCAAATCAGGACACTTGCTTATTTTTAACTAACCAGCAATTTATTAATTACTTAAAACCACATTAATATACAATCAATAGTTCACCACTCAAGTGTAGACACAACAAATGTTTTAGGTGTATACTACACACATAATACAGTCTTGTAAGCAATTATCACAGTCTAGAGTTGAAGCTCAGCAGTTATAGCAAGGAACAATGTAAATTACTACGATTTCTTATTACATTTACTTATGATCATCAATTCTCAGTTCTTTAGTACCTAACATATTTATCACATTTCCAAGGATGCACTTGTCTCTAAGGCACTTTTAAGCACGCTGACTTTTATTTTTCCCTGTGGGTGCTTCACCCCCGTTCCACCCGAGGCCCGCCCTCACTCCGCCCCTTCCTCTGAGGTCCTGCCCTCGCTCCACCTCTTCCCCCAAGGTCTAGTCCTTGCTCCACTCTTCCTGCCCCACTTTTCTCCCTCCCCTGAGGCCCCGCCCTTGCTCTGCCTTGGCTACTTTGAGGGTCCTTAGACAAAGTGTCTCACGTGATGTGAACCATTTTTTATTGTATTTTCTTCCTAGGTTGGTCCTTTTTTGGAATAAACAGAGATGGATAGCTTTTCTAATTGTTGAGGGCCAGAAGGACTCAGTAGTTATTAATCATTCAAGACATATCTATTATATGTATATATCCCTTAGAAAAGCTTAATTGGAAATGAAGTTAGTATGTCTAAACTACCTATAATATTAAATGCCATCATAATCCTGTTAACGATCTAATGTGCACTGAAATCAAGGAGAAGACTCCTTGGCAGATCCCCACCTGATGTAAATTGTTGATCTTGCTAGATCTTGTGAAATTAGGCTATATAAGAGCATATCTTTATAGTGTCATTAATATCCCAACAATAGTGTTCTAGGCAGAGTAGTATGTAATTTCTTGGAAAGCATTCTATTGCATAATGTGAAAATTAAATTGGGGGCATTGCTTGTGCTGTGGAAAAAAGAGCTTGCATTCTAACAGAGTTAGGGTGACCATATTTTCCCAAAGGGAAAGCAGGACACTGCACGGGGCAGGCCGAGGCCTCTCTCTACCCCCACACGTGCAGGGCTGACCCAAGACCACCTGCCGCCCACTCGTGCATGGCTGGCATGAGCCACTCCCCCGAGCCCTCCCTCTCGTGCAGGGTTGGCATTACCGCTCCTCCCTCCTGCGCATTCCTCCGCGCCCCGCTAGGGGTCACACCCCACTTTTTTGGCAAAACTGGGCATTTGTCCCATTTGCTCTTGCCAACTGGTCATCAGTTGACAAGAGCAAACAAGACAAATACTCAGGTTTGCCAGAAAAGTCAGGACGGCCGGGACAGGGTTTAAAAACGGTACTGTCTCAGCCAAAACGGGATGTATGGTCACCCTAAATAGTTTTAATATTGTATTATAAACCAGAAACTTAAGTAATTTATTTCCTGTAAAATTAAATCAAATGAAAAGAAGATTTCGTATGTGTTCTGTGATGGAGTTTCTATCAGAAGCTGTGTATAAGATGTCACTATGATCATTCTTTTTAAAGCAACAAATTTTAAACGCTAATAATAAAGTACTAAATAAAATAATTTGACCTTCCTTTGATTATTTTAATGATTTGAATTTAAGAATTTTTGTGAATAGCCATTCTAAATTATGCTCATTGAAGATATGTAGCTGGAATGTAAAATCTGCACAAATAATGGTAATTTAAATTTTCCAACTGAATAATAAATTGCCTTTTGAATTTAGGTCTTCACTGGGATCTTCACAGCAGAAATGTTTCTGAAGATAATTGCCAAGGATCCTTATTATTATTTCCAAGAAGGCTGGAATATTTTTGATAGTTTTATTGTAACACTTAGTTTGATTGAACTTGGTCTTGCAGATGTGGAAGGACTATCAGTTCTCCGATCATTCAGATTGGTAAATATATTAATAAAACAAAATATTATTGCAATTTACAGTTACAGGCTTTGTTGCACTAATAATATTTTAATTCAACTTTTGTGTCTTAACAAGATAACTTAAGGTCATTATGACTCTGATCCAAAAATGTGATCCACTTATATGTACCCCTGGCCATGCAGTGTCCTGTTGTCTTTAATGAGGACTCTGCAGGAATCCATACTAATGCATCCCAATATAGGAGTGGGGCCTATTTCCAAATTTTTATTGCAATTACTTACTTCAAGTATTCTACAGTGGAGAAACACATGGACTTACTGAATATCTTTATTGTGCTCCTACTGATATTATCAGAGTGGATCTCTTCTTTATGTACACACTGGTAGGTAGGTAGTCTTGAAGTTCTGTGGCATCTGAGGGTAACACTGAACCCTAGATTTTAAGTTGCATGAGGTGTGTCTCTGGGCTTTAACATCCTTGATCCAAGACTATGCTCTTGGGGTACCAAGTTGTAAAAGTCTGCAGCATTTTCATCATTGGCAGCAATACTTTTTTCACAAACTAATTTGTAAAACACTTTTGTGTCTCCGTTAAAATCAGTACTAACAATGCCTTTTTATTCTTTTTTTTCAGTTACGAGTTTTCAAATTGGCAAAATCTTGGCCAACACTGAATATGCTGATAAAGATTATTGGTAACTCAGTGGGGGCTTTGGGAAATTTGACGTTGGTGCTGGCCATCATTGTCTTCATTTTTGCTGTGGTTGGTATGCAGCTGTTTGGTAAAAGCTACAAGGAATGTGTCTGCAAGATCTCCAATGACTGTATACTTCCACGCTGGCACATGCAAGACTTCTTCCACTCTTTCTTGATAGTATTCCGAGTGTTATGTGGAGAATGGATAGAGACTATGTGGGACTGTATGGAGGTTGCAGGCCAAGCTATGTGCCTTACTGTCTTCATGATGGTCATGGTGATTGGAAATCTAGTGGTACGTAATCAAAATGTTTCAAAGATTTATTCTGGGGAAAAAAACAATTCAATCGTGCAATGCAATGAGAATTCTGGCCCCATCCCAATAAAGCTCTTAAGCATATGATTTCAACTGAACTACTCATATGCTTAAAAATAAGCTTAAGTGCTTTACTGGATTGGAAACAGAATACTCCACACCTTGCAGGATCAAACTCATGATATATAATTATAGAGTGAACTTTAGTCACTCTCTTAATTTTTGTTTTTGCAATTTTCAAATACAGTGTGCTTCAAATAATGTTCAGCCTATGCCTTTTTTATAAACTTATTTATTATGTGTCCGGTCATAGTGGTATAGTTTCTGTTCTCTGATTGGAGAAGTGAAACTTTTTAAACAGGATGATGAAGAATAACAAGAAGAAACTTCCTGTCTGAATTTTTGAATAAAATTTTTTTGTGCCAATATTTGTAAACTTTTGGGATTCAAAAGCATTTTCTCAAATACTTGCCAGTTGTCTGACTATTTGTGATTGGTGAATAATATGGCCCGATGAATCATAGCAAACCATATTTAGTTCTTTCATTTGTCATAATATTTGTGAATCACTTTTTTTACTATATGATTTGCCCTTCTTCAAAATATCATGAATTATAAACACACCTTTTTCTAATGCAAGTGTTTTAGTGTAAGTTTATTAAAGATATAACACTCCATTCATTATAAAAACACAGTTCTTGGGTTGTTTGGGTTTGTTTGTTTGTTTGTTTGTTTGAAACTTTGGTCCTTTAGACACATCCTTCACATAGCTTTAGAAAGTATTCTAGCAAGAAATTATTTCCACTGAGATAAATCTAGGAATTCCTTTTCTATCCTGTTCCAGGTTCTGAACCTATTTTTGGCCTTGCTACTGAGCTCATTTAGTGCAGACAACCTTGCTGCCACCGATGATGATAATGAAATGAATAATCTCCAGATTGCTGTAGCAAGAATTGAGAAGGGAATAGATTATGTGAAAAGAAAAGTACGTGAATTCGTCCAAAAATCCTTCGTTAAAAAACAAAAAGCTTTAAATGAAATCAAGCCACTTGAAGAACTAAACAAAAAAGACAGCTGCATTTCTAATCATCTTACAGTGGAAATAAACAAAGACCTTGATTATCTTAAAGATGGCAATGGAACTAGTGGCATAGGCACAGGCAGCAGCGTGGAAAAATATATCATTGATGAAAGTGATTACATGTCGTTCATAAACAACCCAAGCCTCACTGTAACAGTACCGATTGCTGTTGGAGAATCAGATTTTGAAAATTTAAATACAGAAGAGTTTAGCAGTGAGTCGGATCTGGAAGAAAGCAAAGAGGTATTTAAATACTGCTTATATACTTATTTTTTAATATTGTGATAATTTTTCTGTTTTTCTTTCAGCGTGAACTAGTGCAGGGATGAACTGGGCCCAAAGAATAGATACATCTTGCATGAAAAACATTCTTTTTAGCTTTCTGAATGATCAGCTTTTGTAGACCAAGAGTCTAATAAAATGATGTTTAAGTTCAGGTTATCTGATGTACTACAAAACCATTTAGTTGTTAAAACTGAAAAATAAAGCCAATGGAAGAACACAAAATATGTTTTTTACAAAGTAATGAATCGAATACTAGAATTGCAATATAGTCAAACACAACAGCCTGGACTTGCTTGGCCATTTTGACCCAAATGTCATCATTTTTAATAAATAAATAAATAAACCACAATAAGTAAACAAATGGGAAAGCACATAGGGTTGAATTCTGGCCATACTGATGTCAATGGGAGTTTTGTCATTCATTTCAGTGGATCAGGATTTCATCCATAATCTTACAGCAGAGGGTGTCCATAGCGAATCATCTGAACCAGAGATCACAAATTACTGACCTAAAGAACATGAAGATATTCCTTAAGTTATCTGAGACAGTCCAGCCCACCAAGACTTGAATGCTATGTTCATACAATAGTCCTTGAAATTCTACCCCATAAAGCAGTTTAGAGCACTCCCTGGGACTACCCCGACAATCTTTACTGGTGATGATATTGTCACCATTTCCCAGTTAATACTTGAGGTATTAATAACCATCTCCCATTTTGCTGTTAAAGATGGAACAATGTAAATAGTGGCCAAATTTAAGTAAAACTATTCCTCCCCGCATCACACACACCTCTGCACAATGTACCTAGATGCAGTATAAGAGGTCACAGGAGGAGCATTTCCTTACTGAACTCACAGATGTTTGATTTATGGCTAAAGCGTGAGATCTAATGACCTTTCTCATTAGTTTATTTTCTTAGCTAACTTGAAAGCAAGCAGGCTGTCATAAGTGAAAATGAACAACCCTTGAAAGACTATGGAATGACATTCAAAGTACTTTTGATCTGTGAAACTGATAAATCCTGGATTTATGCAACAGTATAACACAAAAAGAAGAGTTGTGAAAACTATATAAAGTACAGTAAATAATGAAAAGTTCAACAAGCAACTGGAATCTTTGTCTTTTATACTTCTCTATATAATTTTTTCTGATAGTAACAACATGAATGAGGCAGAACATCAGGAGTGCGATGGCTCCTTGCCTTCCCGCTTCCTCATCTCAGCTAAGAGCTACAGAAACTCTGACACCAGAGGGCTTATAAACTAAGGTCCCAATCCTGTAAACAGTTATGTACGTGCTTCCCTTTATTATCCTGATTAGCTCAGTTGATTTCAATGGGATTATTCTCTGTAATAAAAAAATGAAGCAAGTGCATATGGGTTTACAGGATCAGGGCATAAGGCCTGTTTCTGCAAACATGGTAGTAAACACTAGACTTGGTAGTAAGTGTTTGCAGGATCTATCCCAGAAAAGGAAAATAAATTACATTTTCTAAAGATATCATCTGTGCAGGATTCTCACTCCTGGATCTTGTGCCTCCGGTGAAAGTCATTCAGGAAACTCCCCCAATTTAAAGATTTTGGCCCTCTGGGGCACTGTAGGCCAGTTCGAGGATTTTGCTAATGGAACACTGATGTCCCAGCACAGAGGTTTTTCTGGTGTGTTGGTACCTCAAAGACACATTTTTCCAACCGGTGCCCTTCTGGTTGCTTTGCACTGTAAGATGAACAGAGGTGCCTACAGGAATTCAGTGCCTTAATGTCTAAACAGCTCAGGGCATTTCCTGGTATTTCAGCAGCATTTCCTTGAATGAATGGCCTCACATTCCAGGATCCTATGGTTCCTTTTTTGGCAAGTCTCTCAGAGCAGTTCATGTTTGCTGACACATCACAATTGCAGTAACTTTCCTCTTATACAAGATGAAGGGAAGCTACCTCCCAGGAAGTGCTGCTGAGGGATGTGTATGATGCAGGAATAATATTGAATTGTGGTGCTAAATTTTCACTTCGTGAGAACTGACATAAGGAGGCAACAGGGCACAGAACTTTGCGTCGTCATGTATAAAGGGGCTTCCCTCCTTGCAAGCAGGGCCAGCTCCAGGCACCAGCCTTCCAAGCAGGTTGGGGCGGCAATCTGCAAGGGGCGGCAGTCCGTGTGTTTTTGTCGCCCCAAACAGGGCACTGAATTGCCGCCGCGGACAGCGGGGGCAGTCCATGTGCCATTAGGGTGGCACGCATGTTTCTGCGGCAGTGGCAAGTCGGCGGCAGCTTCTATGTTCAGCTGCCCGTGGGGGCAATTCGGCGGCTTCTGTCTTCCGGTGCACGGACTGCCCCCACCGTCCACGGCGGCAATTCAGCACGCTGCTTCAGGCGGCAAAAACAGTAGAGCCAGCCCTGCTTGCCAGCATGACTGAACGATACTTTTGCATCCACTTTCTTTCCCCTCTCAAGGATATGAGCTCTGGGGTGGATCCAGAGTTTTCTGGATATCAAGTTTTTCTTTCTGTGCCACCCTGCAATTAAAGTTACCTTTATCTCGATACGCCTGTAGCTAAAAGTGGTGGTCTATGCCTTATCAATGGTTTCTGGCTTTTAGAGTGTCTCAAATATTGGATACCCCCTAGAACTATGCAGGAGATTAATGTCATGTTCCTTCTTGGTGTTGCAAATCTCGGTTTCTTTGTTTTAGGCAGAAGAATTTAAAGTGTGCTTTAGCCAATAGGTTCAATAGACAGAGGCAGATGCAGTTTCAGCCTCCTTCCAGCCAAGGGCACATGTTCTACTGCTGAGCAGACAGCTCTGGATCCTTTCCCTTCCCCATACCAACTCTGAGGCTCTGCACAGCAGGAGGGGCGTGGGGCCAGGAAGGAGCAACACCATTTTTTCCTTCCCCTTTGTGGGAAGCAGACAGCTATGAGAGGGAGTCGCACACAAGGGGGAAGACCATTTTTGGTGGAGACAGGCACAAGATAAATGACTGTGTGGAGGGACAACATCTATGTGGGGGACTGGTGCCACTTAGCATGGGGAGTGACAGCCAACGGGAAGGATAGGTAGGGGAGGGGAGACGGGGCTGGCTATGAAGAGGTAAAGCTAGGGGAGTACAACTGAGGAAAGTGGGACCTAGGTGAGGAGGAGCCTGGGGGAAGGTGGAGATACTGGGGATTGAAGAGGAACTTTGGAGGGATAAAAAAGTAAGATTTGTGAGAGAAACAATGGGAAACTGTGAGACAGGGAATCTCCGGAATGGAAAATTAGTGGGATCTTTGGGTGGACATCAGGGAAAAAGGTTAATTATTCGGGTGGGTGAACGGAGACAGAAGAGGAAGATTGGTACATGACAGGAAGGGAACTCTTTGGCGTGACAATGAGTAGACATGACAAATCGGCTTCCAAGGTGAGGGAAGAAAGCAAGGAGAAACCTGGAAATGTATTACTTTTCCTATAAAGAAGGCCTATACTGCTACTCACTAGAATTAAGTTAAGGACTGTTCATTTATCTTTTTTCCCCATCTTTGGCTAAAGCAAGCTGTCCTTTGCACTCTTTATACTTTAACTTGACAGAATTCTATTTTTTTAAATAATTTCAGTCAATAATATCAATGTTTATTTTTAAGCATTTTTCCAATTTTTATTAATTTAAATTTTCATAGTTGCAGGAAATTATGGGGAGGTCAAACAATAACAATTATTTAATAACAGCAGATTTGAGATTCAAAGAGTTAAAGATTTATAAACCATTAAAACACAAATTATCATCACTTGTTAAAATATATAAAGTAAATATCCTCAAATCAACAAATCAGACCTGGTTTTACTATTCATTCACTAGTCCATTTGTAACAAGCCTAATTCAGCAGTTTAAATCACTGAGTTTTGACTCTAAGTTTTCAAGCAGCATTTTGTAAAAAGGAGGACGACAACGACCCAGGGAATTATAGACAGGTCAGTCTAACTTCAAGATACCGGAGCAAATTATTAAACGATCAATTTGTAAGCATCTGTAGGACAATAGAGTTATAAGGAATAGTCAGCATGGATTTGTCATGAACAAATCCATGCCAAACCAACTTGATTTTCTTTTTTGATAGGATTACTGACCTAATGGATAGGGAGGAAGCAGTAGATATGATAAACCTTGGTTTTAATAAGGCTTTTGACACAGTTCCACGTGACGTTCTCATAAGCAAAACTAGGGTCGAGATGAATTTACTACAAGGTGGGTGCACAACTGATTGAAAGACTGTACTGAAAGAGTAGTTATCAATGGTTTGCTGTCAAATTGGGAGAGCGTATCTAGTGATGTCCCGCGGGGCTCAGTCCTGGTCTGGTAATATTCAATATCTTCATTAATGACTTAGATAATGGAGGAGAGATATGCTTATAAAATTTGCAGATAACACCAAGCTGGGATAGGTTGAAAGCACTTTGGAAGGCAGGTTTAAAATTCAAAAGGACCTTGACAAATTGGAGAATTGTTCTGAATTTAATAAGATGAAATTCAATAAAGACAAGTGAAAAGTACTTCACTTAGGAAGGAAAAGTTAAATGCACAACTACAAAATGGGGTATAATTGTCTAGGTGATGGTACTGCTGAAAAGGATTTGGGGGTTATAGTGGACCAAAAACTGCATATGAGTCATCAGTGTGATGCAGCTGCAAAAAAGGCTAGAATGATTCTGGGATGTAGTAACAAAAGTGTTATATGTAAGACACAGCAGGTAATTGTCCTGCTTTACTCAGCAGTGGTGAGGTCCCAGCTTGGAGTACTGTGTCCAATTCTGGGCACCATAATTTAGAAAGGATGTGGACAAATTGGAAAGAGTCCAGAGGAGAGCAACAAAAATAATAAAAGGTTTAGAAAAACTGACGTATGAGGAAAGGCTGAAAAAACTGGGAAAGTTTAGTCTTGAGAAAAGAAGACTGAAGGAGGATCTAATAAGTTTTTCAACATGTTAAGGACTGTTATAAAGAGGTTGCAGATCAATTTTTCTCCAGGTTCACTGAAGGTAGGACAAGAAGCAGTGGGATTAATCTGCAGCCAGGGAGGTTTACGTTAGATATTAAGAAAAACTTTCTAATGATAAGGATGGTTAAGCTCTGGAATAGGCTTTCAAGGTAGGTTGTGGAAATCCCCTTCATTGGAAGCTTTTAAAAACAAATTGGACAAACACCTGTCAGTGGTGATCTAGGTTTACTTCCTCCTGCCATGTGAAGGGGGCTGGACTTGATGACTTATCAAGGTGCCTTCCAGCCCTAAATTTCTATGATTCTATGATTTTTCTTTTTTTGCCTATTTGTAATTTTTGGTTATTTATCAATGGAAATATTTTTCCATCGGTTTGTGTGTGTACAGTGAAATCAGTGTTTACTGACATTTACCAATACAAGTCTAATCCTTCCAAGACTATTTATAATGCTAGGAAGTGACGGTAACTAGAAACTAACTACATAAAAAAGTAAAATTGATTAGTCTTTTTTCATTGACCAAGCTAGAGGTGAGCTTCAACCATTGCTCATATTGAATTGTATTTTACTAAGCAGGTAGTCCCATATAGTGAAGAACAATAAAGAAGTTTCAGTCTCTTTAATTAGGTGTTTTCTACTTTTATGAATCCAAATAAAATTTAGAAAAAAGTTTAAAAAATTAAGAGCATTGCAAATACCTCTATCAGCTGCAAATGTCAACCGAATACAGAAATAGATCAATAATGCTGTCCTCAAACATTTTTCTTCACCAGTAGTTGGAAGTATAGCAACAGATGTCACATCTCATCTCTTGAAATGAGCATTTAATATATAAAAGTGAAGGCCATGATACTTTAAAGATTTATACACGTATTTAACTTCATGCCCTGTGAGTCTTTCCATTGAAATCAATAGGACTACTCATACCATGTCAGATTAGAAGGTTAGGCATGTGTGTAAGTCTTCATCATTACTTTTTTCAATTTCAAAATGTTGCTATTTCATTTATAGCATTAACATATCATACACAGCATGCAGTTTTATTACATGTTAGTTCCTCCTCCATAATAGGTAAACTTTCACAATTATCATCAAACAAAACTTGGTGTTTTTCATATCTCAGAAGATTGGGTTAGACTACTGAGTTCCCCTAGCAGGTGAAACATGACAGTATTGTTTGTCAACTAAAATGCTATCATAATATTATATTCTTCATCCAAGTCTGGTCTATGCTTGTAGATGTCAGAATTTGTATCATGACTTTCAGTTCATTTCATGTTTTCATTAAAAGTTGCTTCTCTTGTCTGAGAATTTACTCTTGTTAATTGCAACTACTTTATGACAGAGGCATACTACATATTTCACATGAACTGTTTTCTCTTTTCCATCTTAATTTTCTACACTAAGCATCTGTTATACCCAGAATTCAATGTATTCCACAATGCTGCAGCTGTGGATATTGCTCCAGAATCTCAGCTTTTTGTCTTTTTTTCAAAATTGCTTCAAGCCCTTATGATTTCTGAGTGAATCCTGAAAAGCTTGATTTTCAAAGAGTAGCTGCTTACCACTTCGTGAAAATCCGGTCCTTTACAGTGTTCCCAAATGGGCACCCAAATATTAAAATTTCATCTGAAGTGACTTCCCCAAAGTCATACAAGATGTCAGTAGTAAAACTCCTCAGAACTTCTTAACTTTCAACCTGTGCTTGGTCCTCAAGTTTACAAACATAAGCAAGCTTTGGGTTCATTGTTCAATGAAACATAAAACCAGTTGGTTACAAACCTTTTGCATAGTGCTGTTATTCAAATACTTCTTATATGCCTGCACTGGTTAGCAGTACAGCAGCATACACACCACAGTGTGTTTGTGTGTGTATGTGTACCATTAATTTCCTTAACTAAGTCTTGATGATGCCTACTGGAAATAATTTCCCTAAAAAGTTTACTAAGGTTTACCACATCTCAGCTACCCACTAATATTCCTTTATTAGTTGAAGGCCACTTGATATTGATTACATCCAAAATACAAGCATATACACATTTATACTTTATATTCTAGACTTAATACAGTTATAAGCATTGGCCAAATACTCACAACAAAATCAGGCTCAGGAGATACCGTCATATTATGGTGTGACTCCGGAAGGGTAAGGATACTGTCTGACAATACTGTCTGACAAAGAAACTCCAAAAAACTTGCCCTTTATACACTATAATAAACAAGTGATGTCATGGCAGGTTATCAGACCTTAGCTAAAGCTGGATGAGGGCTAAACCCAGTTCTCTGCCCCAGTTAAAACAAGCAGTCCTAACTAACTACTGGACTGAGCATTTCTTTATCATAAATTAAACAAACCTATCTAACCAATTATTTATTCTGCCTGGATCCCATTAAACCATGTTTTCTTTATTAGTATTACTTCAACCCAAACCTTAAAGAAAATAATGCTGGTATTTCAAGGGACACTACAAATTTAATACAAACAATCCTTCTTTCTCATGATCTCCTTCTTTTTGATCATGTGCTTTGCGCCCATCACTCATGCTAACAACCAAACTCAATTTAAAACCATAGTTCACTCAGGCCCAGGAATATAGGCCTATGTTTCTATAATGCTTTCCAGAAACAATAGTAATAATTAATAAAATGCCTGGTTTAACTTTGTATTAAAAGGACACATAGAGTACTGAAGTGGCAGCTAAAATGAGCACAAATGTATCAATTACTTACCTAAATTGAGCACTAAAACATTCAAAAATGTAAGAGTAGACACATACTATTAATTTTTGCTATGTGAGCATTAATATTTGCCTTAAATACGTTGATTAAATCTTTGTGGGGTTTTTTTATTTAACAGAAGCTAAATTTGTCCAGCTCATCTGAAGGTAGCACGGTTGATATTGGACATCCTGAAGAAGAGCAACATGAAGCTGAACCCGAAGAAGCTAGTGAGCCAGAGGCCTGTTTTACAGAAGGTGAGTGAAGCAAAATATAATCTGTACTGTTAAAAATATCAAGTAAAATGAAATATTTACTTAGACTGTCTAATAATATTTATGGCTTGAAATATTTGCTATATTGTCAAACTTTAACACTAAATAATCATGAATTTTAGCAATGGTATGTTCAGTACATAATATACACTGAAGATAATACTGCTGATGTGGCTTTATAATGATTTTCAGATAACAAAGAATTGGGGACAATTATATCATATAAGCAAATTGCCATTATTCCCAAAAACAGAAGAAATCTGTTTATTTTTCTGAGGTTCTGGATTAGCTCCAACTAGTGTAGTATTTAAAAATTGGAAACTGTCCTAATTAGATAATAATAACACGTAGCACTCATTAAGCACTTTTCATAGCTAGCTCTCAGAGACAATTACAAAGCTGAATAAGGTTTTGTCTACACTAGCACTTTTGTCAGTAAAACTTTTGTTGGTCAGGGTTGTGAAAAAAACCACCCCGACCGACAAAAGTTTCACTGACGAAAGTGCTGGTGTGGACAGCGCTGTGTCAGCGGGATACGCTCTTCTGCTGACATAGCTACCACCACTTGTTGGGGGTGGTTTAATTATACTGGCGGGAGAACTCTCCCACCTACACAGGAGACCTTACAGTGGCACATCTGCAGCGGTACAGCTGTGCTGCTGTAAGGTCTGTAGTGTAGACATAACCTTAGTGTATCAGTAACTGCTACTCAGTCACTGGTAAATAAAAACTCCACAAAACTCCATCTTGGTTTAAATGCTGGCCAAGCCTTTATTTAAACAAATTGTCAAAAGGAGAAGAAATTCTCTTCACTTGCTACCTGGCAGAAAAACCAGTCCAATGCGGTCCCCCATTCCACTCATTGACCTTTCATGCCCAACTCCACTGAACACTTTATGGGCCATGAAATAAATAGTGTTATGAACTGGGTGCAACCTTGTTAGGGGCAGAGTCAAAACTTTGTTCAAACTGATGTGTGAAACACAGTCTTCATTTAAGATAATTGTAAGAGACAGTTAAGAGGATGCATCTAAAACAAGGCTTAAGAAACTCTGCCCAGAAGCTAGCACCATATGGGTGGAGGATTCTGCTGAGTATTGTGATTAGGGGTGGAGACGGGGCAGGAAGATCAAGATGTGAGAGAACACACACAACCTGAGAATAGACAAGAAAAGACGGAGGAAGAGACAAAAATCAAGAAAGCCAAGCAATAGCCTGTAAGACTAGAGAGAGAGAGCTTTTTGGATCTCTTGGCTAACGAGCTATAAACTAAGAAACTCCTCCTTTTGTTATTGGTTCCTTCAGCATTTGGAGAAAAAAGCCTTTGTGTTCCTTATAAATAAACAAGATTGCATCAGAAAGAATACCAGACACTATTTCTGCTTCCAACTGGAACATCCCCCAGGTTCTGAAATTTGACAAGCCACTCAGGTCAAAAAGAGGCCACAATAGGATATAGACCCTTAAATACAAATTCACCATTAAACTCTTTCCTTGTGAGAAAACTGGGTCCCAGGCAAGAGGTGCCATCAATTTATGCATAGTGATAAGCTTCTCTCTTCAACCTGACTTCACCAGGATTCCTTTACTTCTTGGCACTCTGCTCCAATTTAGAGTAAGCTTCTAGGCGAAAATGCATCATAACTGCAAAGAACTCTTGCCAAAGGTGGAAAATCAGTGACTAGCTCATATCTCAGGGACTACAAAAGTTGCATCACTGATGGGACGCATTACCCTAAGTTGTTATTGGCACTGAGTAGAGGACAACCATTCTTGCACCAGTTCACCACAGACTGGTCCACCATGGAGGGGAACTCTGATACTTCCTGAGGAATCCTATTTTTTGTGTGCCTTCAAACTTGCTAAAAGGTTTTGGATCACCAGATGAGTGAAGATTAATGGAATCCATTTAGTGCATTCTGGTTCAGCCCATTGTGTGATTACTGGGTAAAAATCAACACTCACATAACGGGATGCAACTCCATTACAGTCAGTTGAGTTGTACCTATCCGTGTCATCATTTGGCCCATTTTAGTTCTAAAAGCTGTCACTTGTAAAATTTCCAGGCCAGAAAGATTAATGAATAAGAGGAGAAAATCTGGAAACTCAGTGGGAGTTGCATGTGCTCAACAGCACTGAGAATAAGGCCATAGATGTCTAAAGTTGGGCACCCATAATACGGAAGTCACTTTTGAAAATCTAAGACTAAATTACTTACACAAGATCACATAGCAAATTAGTGGCACTGTTTAGACTAGACCTTCTACCCTTATTTTTGATTTTCACACCTATGGGTTACCCACAAAATATATTCACTCCCACCTTTAAATAAAACTGTCTATGCAAATCTTCATCAAAACTGGTAAAATAAATTAATTAAGATAATTTTCTAGATGGTACAGTTATATTTCATAGATACACATAATCTTAGATACATAACCTAATGCATTTTATATTTGATGATTACGTTGACCTTATGAGCTCTCCTATAATAAAAGATAATGCTTACAAAGGTTTTTCAGTTGCTGTTCATTGTATCTTTGACAAGAACAAAGATAGTCATGCAAAATGCCTGCAAATCAATCCATTTTCTTTTTTTCTGCTTGAAGTATTAAGTAACATTCCTCTCAGATGAAGTGATGTACAAGAGAAAAAAAACAAAAAAGATATTATCACAGTATGTTACAGGAGATTAACTGCACCGTAAAAGGATTTTTTTCACAACTGATGAATGTTTTCCCTGTAAAACATACTTTTCTAAGAACATACATAGAACTATAAGGATTGTGAACACATTTTAAACACTTAATTCAACTTTTAAAATGTGTGTGAGTTTAATGCTTGTGAGAATGAGGGACTAACAGGGTCTACTTAACCCAGGGCAAATAGTTGATATGCAAGATTTAGTGACATAGCTCTTATTCTGTACTTCATTCCTAACTTGTAATTCCCTGCTTATCCCAGTCAATGGCCTCTCTTCGGGAGAGAGGTAGCAATACTGCCAAATTGAAAGGCAACTTTGTGACATATACAAATAGGGTGAAACTGCCAAATATAATTAATTTGTTGAATAAATCATTGTGCAGATATTGCTGGAAGTTTGTAGGTTTTTATTTTTCTGGCAACTTGCTTATTTTATGATTATTTGGCCAAATTAGGGGCCCAACCTTCTACCCTTATGCACACTGTAATAGTACCTTATTGGAATCGGTAACATTGATTTCAGTGAAACTTCTCATATAGTAAAGTATCTCTTAGCATGCTTAAGGTGGCAGAATCTGGCCCTAACTCGGTAATCTTGAATCATATTGCACATGTATGGAATTAATGATGCATTTCTGAATTCTGTTTATGAATTTTAGTCAAGAGTTTTTTTTAAAGTTATGGCAAAGAGGAGATAAACCTCCATCCTCCCTACGCTCCATTTGAGGGAGTAGGAATTTTTGATTTGGATCATTTGCAATCAACACCACAAGTATACAGTTATTATCTGATTTAAGAATAAGAACTTTTCATGGATTTTTTAAAAAGAAAAGTAGAAATTCGGTTCCTGAATTCAGAATTGAAATGTGGTGGGTTTGTACAGGATTTTACCATCAATAATCTGTTTTCAAATCTTTTCTTACAAACTGCAGAAACCATAGTCTTGATTTGGAGACCAGAGGATGAAAGTTGTTATGGCCCTGATTCAGGAAAGCTGTCATTTCCTTCTTTACAGAATCTCTAAAATCAATCTTTTTTTTTCTTTTCATCAGCACCACTAAAATCCTTATCTATTCCCTGCTAATTTCTTACCTCAACTACTGCAAACTTTTCTTTGGCCTCTCTGTATCCTAGCTAGTCTTACTAGATTGTGCTCAAAATACATTCTGTTCCACCTCTCTGACTATCCTCTTCCACTCCTTTTACTGGCTTTCTCTCTGCTTTTTTTTCCAATTCAGACTTGTCATCTTCAAGGCACTGAACAAATCTGTCCCTGCCTACATCTTTGCTTTAATTTCCTCCTAATCCTCCTCCCACTATGTAAAGGTCTCTTAAGGCAACATATGAAAGTACCATTTTTATCTTTCTTCCACTTTCATCACTGTAACTTCTTCCATGCCATCTCACATACCTGGAACTCCCCCCTTCTTCTTGTAAGCTGCTCATCGTCCCTCTCTTCTTTCAGTCCTTCCTTAAATTGAACTTCCTCCAGTACCTTATCAGAATTAACTCCCCAGACCACGTTGTGAGCTCTTCAAGGCATGGATCATGTCTTACATTTGTGCCAGATCCTCACTAGAACATCTAGGTGCTACTGGAATGTAAATAATGTATTACAATAACTTATGTCCACACATAAGTGCATTAAAAAATATAAACCTGCTTGAAGTTTGACTATATATTTGTACTAATTGTATTTAATTTGGCTTCTAAATTCTTTGTGGGAGGGACCATGTCTTCATCTGTTTGTGTAGTACTGAGCATAGTTAGCTCTCAGCAAAGTAGAAATACTTTCCCATTCTTTCATTTGATTTTAAATACCAATTGTCTTATTAACCGCATTTGATTTTACTGCTTGAAAAATGGGCTTTGAAAGTATATTTCTCAGAGTTTAGATTTTCTTATAGCCATAAAGTACATGGAAATATAATTGCTGTACCACTAGTCAAATAAATAATCAGACATTATCTCTTTAAGCATCACTTCTCTATTTTGCCTTCTCAAAATGTATGTTGCTTTACAGGCTGTGTACGAAGGTTCAAGTGCTGTCAAGTCAGCCTAGAAGAGGGGAGAGGAAAACAATGGTGGAATCTTAGGAAAACCTGCTTCAAGATAGTTGAACACAACTGGTTTGAGACTTTCATTGTCTTTATGATTCTCCTTAGTAGTGGTGCTCTGGTGAGTGAAACCTGAAATAAGTGTAATGTTTCTGTGGGAAAATATTTTAAAATGTGGTTTATCAAACACAGGTTTTAGCATATTTTCCCCTGCAGATAAAAAAACAAATGTGTTATCTTTAAACAGTAAGGGCCAAATGTTAATGCTTTGAATGCTAGTTAATGCTAGTGTTAATGCTTTGAATGTGAAAAGGGGGCAAAAGGAGTCCTCTTTCCACAGCATAGCCACATAGGCACAGTCATCATTCAGTGTTTGGACTAGGGGATTCAGGGAGGTATTACTGAGACAGGTGGCTTGGGGGACCATTGAGTTGCAAACATAGTGCAATATATGGAAAAAGAGAAACATAATTAATGTATGATTTATTTGGGCTTGCTTCACCCCCAGTTTGTATCAGCATCTACCAGTATAACTCAGGGATGTTCATTGCAGAAAATCTGCCTCCAGGTGGTACAAATTCAGTGCAACTCCCTGCTCTTCTTGGAAAATCCAAGCTAGCCTGTACAGTTTAAACAGCTCCCTTCTCCTCCCACATACATACATCTTAATACTGTGGTGATATCAGTCAATGTGGATCTTTTCTAATTACTGCCTTCTAAGAACAAGAATTCTCATGAGTGCTTTTTTCTCCAAAGGAATCATAGACTCCTACTCATGTAGACTGAATAGCCACAGGAATGTCTCTAAAAATACAAACTACCAAACACCTTATGAAAACTTACCAAATAAGTGAGAACAAAATAAAGAGAAAATGTCATTAATATAAAATAGAAGCAATAAAAGAAGCACACCGCAAAAATGCCATAAAAATATCCTGAATGCTCCTCATAAGTAAGGGGGGGCAGAAAAGCTGAACTTCTGTAAAACCAAATCTGGATCCATATTCACTTGAGGAGTCTAAGCAGTCATGCTTTGCAATGTCTTTGGCCAGTCATTTAGATACAGTTCTCTAAAGCATGTTATTTGTTATGTTGGTTTCAAATAAAACAAAATCCAAGGCTTTTGTCTGGCATGAACTAAATCCCATAAATACCATCCAGCTTTTGGTTTATTTAATACCAATATAACAATTTAATAAACAATTTTATACTGAACATGATATAAAAAATTGGTATTTTTACCTCTAGGACTTGATTCAAAGCACATTGAAGTCAATAAAAAGGCTCCTATTTACTTCAGTGAGCTTTGGATCAGTCTCCTAATGAATGGAGAAAGGAGGTCACTGGGAAGAACTCGCAAGAGAAGGACATGTTGGCAGGATGACTGGCTAAGATGAATTTCCACCACCATGTTTGGAAAAAATTCACATAATTTCACATAGTACTGTCACCTTATGCTTGTGAAACTTGCAGAACTATGAATCACTCACAAACCACCGAAATTATTTATTTTCAGAAGATGATCCAGTGGGTAGGGTGCTAGTCAGACTTAGGAGACCTGGGTTGAATTTCTTGCTCTGCCACAACTTTCTTTGTGACTGTGGCCAAGTCACTTAAGGTATGTCTACATAGCAACTAGACATCTGTGCCTGATCTGTGCAAGTTGACTCAGGCGTGCGGGGCTCAGGCTGTGGGGCTGTTTCATTGCTGTGTAGACTTCCAGACTCAGGCTGGAGCCTGAGCTCTGGGACCCTTCTACCTTGCAGGATCCTAGAATCCAGGCTTGCCTAACACCCATGAGCGTTAGGTGCTAATAATGTTTTTCAAAAACCCACTACGTGCTAAATATCTTTAAAAATCTAGCCCCTAGTCTTTTTGTGTCTTAGTTTCCCCATCTGGAAAATGGGGATAATAGATAATAGTACTTCCTTACTTCATAAGGGTATTGTGAAGATAAATTCATTAATGATCGTGAAGCAATCAGACACTATAGTAATCACTATAGTAAACATATAAATACCATAGATAAATCAATCAACAGATAAGAATAAAACCTAATAGGCTGCATTCTATATGATTTACCTATGGACAAATACAGTACACAACCCTGTTTTTTATCTGAGAAAGAAAAGTAGGAGAAAGCTCAGGCCGCCCCGACTTTGTATTTAGGGAGAGAATATTTCCGTTTTTTTATTTTCTTTGTCTTTGCAACCTAAACTACACACTATAACATTACTGAACACTAAACACATTTGAATATTTTTGTTTTTAGGCTTTTGAAGACATATATATAGAGCAGCGCAAGACTATCAAGACCATGCTGGAATATGCTGACAAGGTTTTCACTTACATCTTCATTCTGGAAATGCTACTCAAGTGGGTGGCATATGGCTATCAAACATACTTCACTAATGCTTGGTGCTGGCTGGACTTCCTAATTGTTGATGTATGTGATATATTTTCTAAGTATTCTTTTATATTTCTTTTACTGTCTTCTTTTTATAGAACTCATTAACATAATATTTATACTCTTGATATTAGCCATGCCAAAATAATTTATATTTAATAAGCAAGGTATTGTAAGCAAAAATTCTTTAAAAGTCACATAGGAACTCAAGATTTGACCAGAATCCTGTAGTTCTTCAAATGCTGTCCAGATATATTCCACTATCAGTGCATGTGTGTTCTATGTGACCAAGATCGGAATCAGCTGGCCAGTAATGTCAGTTGGGACTGTGCATGCACCCTAAGGGCTGGTCTACACTACTGCTTAAGTCGATGTAACTTATGTCATTCAGTGGTGTGAAAAAGACACCTCCCCAAGCATTGTAAGTTACATCTACCTAAGCACTATCCACACCACACTATGTCAGTGGGAGACACTCTCCTGCTGACATAATTTCTGCCTCTTGTGGAGGTGGAGTAATTATGCCAACTGGACAGTGCTCTCCCGTCGGTACAGCACATCTTCAAAAGACATGCTACAGCGGTGCAGCTGCATCTGTGCAGCTTTACTGATGAAGTGCGGGAGGGTAGACTTGCCCTAAATGTCCTTGTGCATCTCACCAATGCCATAAAAGATGAAGCAGCAGCTTCTGTCACTCAGTTACTTTTTACTGCCCGTGGCTGCAGAATAGAACTCCACAGTGTCCACGAACTCTTGCACCTTTTTCCTAAAATTTTGTGTAAATATTTGTATATGATAGAGTGTGTAGGTTTAATGTGCTAGGATAGCTTGCCCATTGGTAATTTTTTCATAGTGAGCTATTTTGTTTTATTTTTGACAAGAGAAGAATTTTCTCAGTACCATGACTTAGCCATGTCTGAGCCTAAATTCCCAGGATTTAAGAGCTATTCCTTGGAATGATGACTGCACTAAATGCCTTTTCTACCTCAGGAAGAGTCATATCCCCAGTAAATGCTCTATTTGTAAGTCCTATTCCAAAGGGACTCAAAAGGGAAAAGAAGAGCACCTTAAGCTATTCTTGTTAGACTGCTTCATGCAGGTAGTTTAGACCATTGTGGGTCAGCAGCTGTCTCCTGAACCCCATCTTCTAAGACTGCCATGACTACTGATTGAGATAGGACTGAGTGATCCTCAGAGAAAAAAGGAGCATTGCTTCTCTGGAAACATAAGGACATATCCACATTGGAAATCCCAGCAAAAATAAATCACCTCCTCACTTCCATTTGAGGGGGTCTTCATGGCCCGAATCATGTACTGGAGCACTGAGGGAACACAGTACAGCATCCTTGGCACAGCCTCAAGGATCAAGATTGATTGGGTTGAGTACTAAGTCCATGGTACCGATTTCTGCCCCAGCACTGCTCACTTTGGCGTCAATCCCTTTGGCATCAGTTTTTACAGTACTGCTCATCTTGATGCTCGCTAGTTTGGGACTATTCATTTTGGCACCATCCACCCCAGTGACGCCCACTTCCACACCAAGGTTTATGGCATCATCACTCTCTGTACCAAGGATCTTTGCTGTACCAGAAGATCTGCAAATGATGGAGGAGACTGAGGAATTAATTCAGGGAAATCCATGACCAGTGTTATACAGAAGTTCAGAATAGATTATCATAGTGGTTCCTTTACAATGTGTGAATCTGTGGGCATGTCTACGCTGTCCTGTTTTCAGTGTCCATGTGGGAGAGTTACAGCTCAGGACTTTGGTGCACGCTGCTATTCACACTCCCTTAGTCCGAATTGAAGGGCAGTGTAGACATGCCCTATGGGTCTCCACTTCTTTCTATTGTGCTGAATATTTCCCCCATGAAACTAACTGTGACTGCTATTGTGGTACCAAGTGCCTCTGCAGCACCAGCTAACACTGTGTTGTGATGCATTCAGGTACCCCAGATAACGTAGCCTCTCTTCTGGATAAGAAATGTTCCTTCTCCTCGTGTGATTCTCATAAAAAATGGTGACGGATCCCCGATATATTCCACAAGAGCCCCTTATGAATCAGAAAGAGGATCAAGAGCTTCCTACATAACCCAGTCATATAGGGGTTATCTAAACAGGCATATGTCTTAGCACCCTCCTCCCTAGCCCCCCAGGTCCTTATCTATATAATAGTCCTGTCCCTATTGGACTCTTTAGGGCTCATACCACATGAGACAACCTTCATCGGTACAGCTTCCTAGGGTGACAACCTCCTGCCCTGAGCCCCCCCAGATACTTGTCTCAGGTGGCAATTCATTAGCTGGAATCACTAGAACTGTCTTAAGAGAAGCACGCTCAAATGGAGAAACAAACCATACCAGCTGCTATATCTTCCTCATCCCTGGATGAGGCAGTTGTTCCATCTGTACAGTACTATGTCACCCAGATGATTACAGGAACTTTCAAGAGTTGCTCAGATGTATAGCTGTTTCTCTAGAAATCCCAGTGATGATGGTAGAGGAGAGTTCCAAAGACATTTAACCATGAACATGGGGGATGGATAGCTCAGTGGTTTGAGCATTGGCCTGCTAAACCCAGGGTTGTGAGTTCAATCCTTGAGGGGGCCACTTAGGGATCTGGGGCAAAATCAGTACTTGGTCCTGCTAGTGAAGGCCCCAATGGACTCGATGATCTTTCAGACTCCCTTTCAGTTCTGTGAGTTAGGTATATCTCCATATATTTTCTTCTCACAGCGCACAGTCAACTTGTGGAACTCCATGCCGGAGGAGGTTGTTAAGCCTAGGACTATAACAGCGTTTAAAAGAGATCTGGATAAATTCATGGAAGTTAAGTCCATTAATGGCTATTAGCCAGGATAGATAAGGAATGGTGTCCCTAGCCTCTGTTTGTCAGAGGGTGGAGATGGATGGCAGGAGAGAGATCACTTGATCATTACCTGTTAGGTTCACTCCCTCTGGGGCACCTGGCATTGGCCACTGTCAGTAGACAGGATACTGGGCTAGATGGACCTTTGGTCTGACCCAGTATGGCCGTTCTTATGTTCTTATACTCCATACCTCTTTACATGGTTGTCTGGCATTACCTATTAATGAAGCCTTATTAGAGTCAGTAAAGCTTATCTGGCAGACCCTAGCATCAGTAACACTGATCTTTAAGGAGACAGGTAAGAGGTACCAGGTCCCATTCACCAGCTTTGAGTAATCTGTTCACTCATCCAATATTTGGTTCTTATGGCAGACCCTCCATATTCGGTGTTCCATAGGGACATGATTACTCTTAGGTCCCATCCCAAATTCTTATCTGAGGTAGTAACAGTTTTTCACATGAACCAAATGATCCATTTACCAGTTTTCTTCCCGAAACCACATTCTAATCAGGAAGAGGCCAGACAAGACACTCTGCATGTCCTTAGGGCATTATCATTCTAACTGCATAGAACCAAGCCATTTCGAGTTTCCCCAAGACTCTTTGTTGCATTTGCAGACAGATTGAAGGCCCAGGCCATATCAACCCAGAGACTTTCTAAATGATGTCTACCTGCCTTAAATCCTGTTATGAGTTATCCATTTTAGATACCCCCAGTGTATCCTCCTTCCTTATATCGCATCATTGCTTGTGAGTCACCAAGAGTAGAATATATATGCACAAACTCTCAAAGAAAAAAAAAACAGTTACTTACCTTACACTAACTGTGGTTCTTTGAGGTATGCTGTCAATATGTATTCCATGACCCACCTTCCTTCCATACTACCATGGAATCCTTTAACCTCTGGATTCTGTATTGGTGAAGGAACAGAGTGGTGGTTGGGGCTGTTTCCCTTTTATGCCCTCAGCACAGGGCATGAGGACACTCAGCCCCAGGACACTGCTGGGCAAAAGATTCTCATCTCAAACATAAGGGACGCATGTGCAAGTAGAGTACATATATATGGACAACATGCCTTGAAGAGCCACAGCTAATGTAAGGTTAGGTAAGTAACCAGTTCTTCTTATTATTTAGTTGTATTTTGCTTCTGTCTTTATACTTTTTCCTACTTTTTGATATTGTGCAAGTTGAGTGGTTAGAATTTGCATTTGTTGTTATTAATATTTTAATAATATTTCAACTTGTATTTGATATAATTGCTGTTACATGACCATTTAAAAGCATCAGTTTATTCTGAGTACAGACTAATGATTCAGTCATCTATAATGTATATACATCACAGGGGAAAGGAAAATGCAGTCTGAAATGCTCTTTAACACACCTTCTGACCATTGAGTAGCATCAAAACCTTTAGATGATGATAGCACATCCACCAAATTCCAAGGGCTATGAAGTAATTGCTTAGGATGTGCACAGCTGCTAAATGGATTGGGCATGCAGTTACAACATATGAAGGAGCTACATCTTACAATGTAATAGATTGTGAAATCCTAGATCTCCTCTTAAATTTGTCCAAAATCCTTAATTAGTGCTGTGGGAAAATGAAAGCCTTCTTGATGCATTCCTTACTCAGAGTAAAATGAGATACTGGAGAACACTGAAGCCATATTGCTGCAATATAGAAGGAAATATTCTACCTCCCGCCCCGCTTTTTGACATTTTTTTGAACCTGCACAACATGTTATATTTTTAATAAAATTGATTATGATCATTGTGGGTGAAGTCCTAGCTCCATTGAAGTAAATGGGAGTTTTGCACTGACTTCAGTGGAACAGAACAGAAAAGATATTAACATACTTTCCTAAAAATAAAAACATTCGATATCTGAACTTCCATTGCACAAGTGCCAACATGTAGCTACAGAGCGGCTATGTAGGGAACAAAGACTACACCTGTAGTACAGGTGCAGCAACTTCAATAAGCCCTTCAGTCCAAATCCATCATCGAACTCATGATGTCTGTGTTTGAAATTAGGCAAGATGAGTTAATTCTTCCCTTCAAGGGTTGCTAACTTTTCCAATCCTGCTGTGCTATGCTGTGTAATGCTATGATGGATCATGGGCAGGAGAGATCAATCCTTTATTTATTGATCCTGTGTTATTTACAGCATTATATATTAATAGGTTAATTTAATACATTGAAGTACACTAGCCCTCATCCTGCAAGCATATATGTTGCAATTACTCATGAACTAGTGGCCCTCCAACTATGCTGTTTTAGGGCGTTGTCACCTAAGCACATACACACAATTCAGCAAAAAAATTAATTTTAGATTGAAAACATTTTGTATGTGGGGTACAAATGTGTTGCACTGTTATCCTCGGTTTTTAGTTCTATGTACACGTTTGCTTCTAGTGAGAGTATCTTGTATTCTAATAGTGGTAAGTATGTCTTCCTCGGTAAGCAAGCTGGGATTTTTTTACATAAATTTAATTTGCATATGTTAACTGATAATGCGTTTGTGGGATAATATTGTACCCCATGAACATGTGTGTTACGATAACTCATGAACTAGTGACCATCCAAGTAGGCTGTTTTAGGACCGTGCGTATGCTAATTGATAATGCCTTGCAGTGACGGTGGTTGCTGCATACAGTCATCCTAAGGTAGAAGGTACTTCAAGGATGTTGGTTCCTTCAAATCTGGGCTTGTTAGGTATTCTCAACAGAGTGGACTGATGCTGGATATCTTTGCTTGACACTCATAAGAGGCTTTTCTGTCTAGTTATTGTGCTCCAAATACTGCAGACTCAGGAGACTCTTAAGGGGATTTTTTGTGTTGCACAATTCAAGATGGTGAACAAATGGGCACAATATTCTATTTCCGACCTTATAAAAATGATTTTTGATGATAGTGACTTTGTGTCAGATTGTGTTGAGAGTTGCTCTGAGAAGGAAGACTATGTGTCTGTGATTGTTCATCAAGTTCGTCTTCAGACAATGAGCTTTTATCCAGGCAAGAATGAATATCTAGAACCCTGAGCATGGACTCAGAGGACACATGCCTGGAAAGGGGTATGGCAGAAGGGGATACAGGAATAAAATACTATTTCAATACCATTACCCAAAACTCCTACCTCAGAACCACTGCTCTGATTATGTGCAGGAGGGAGATCAAGCCCACTATTCAGCTTTGTAGCTACTGAAAACACACAAACTGATAAACAATTTTCCTTAGTGTATTTAAACTCTTGCTGTATCTGCCATAGGCCCCCCAGCATGACCTTGAAATCAGTTAAGATTTTTTGATTTCAGAAATGTCAGTAAACATTTTACCAATAAGCTTTCCCAGCCTTATACATTGTTCATGACCAGGGGCAGTGTGTGATGAAAAGTTTGCATTTGATTCAGCAGATCCATCAAAAAGATCTGACAATCTAGGGGTAGATTTCAAACGAGAGTTAAAAAGTTCATCTACATCATTATCCTGGGGAAACTGACCTGGCCTTGATTCGGGCAACCTCCACATCAGTCTTTGTATAAGAGTTAGAACAAAGACCCGAAGGGCTCAGACCATATGGTGGTCATGATCTCCAGTCCTTACAAGATAGTATCTGACCCCCCACAAATCCATCCTCTTTGCTAGAAAGGGAGATATCAAATCCATAATTTTAGAGTGAGTGAGGGGATGGATGGGAGCACTTATGGTGGCGGCAGAGGCACCACGTCACCAAGATTTGTGGGCTTACTGATGGGTTTTAACCATTGCTAGTAAATTTAGGTAATTCAGCCCAGCTCCTTCTGCCCTCAGACCACTCTTTCAGACTACAACCTTTTGCTATGATCTTATCCTAGGCACAAACACTTCAAATCTTCGCCCCAAAACGTTCCCCAATCAGTTCATATCTTCCAATCAAGAATAAACAAATCGACCATTGCCACCGCAGGCACCCAGCATTGTAAAGAGGGACCATGATTGTCCCCATGGGGGCCGCACCCCACTCCCCTGGTGCCCACTGCCTCCTACTGCCTCCAGCACTTCAGGGGTCCTGTTCCATGCACCCAGTAGCACACAGGAACCAGTCCTCAACAATCTGCCACTGCTCATGGCTGGCGGCTCCTCTCTCTCACTGCCATACCAGGAAAGTGGCAGGCTCCCCGCACAGGACCAGGACTCTGCACTGCTCCCTGGACTCTCTCCCAGTGCTGCCACCACCTCAGTATTGCAGACCCTGTCAGTCAGAACATCATTTGCGTCTCCTCTCCCAGGACTTGGGAGTGCAAGCTGGGACAAGGCTACTACAGACAACTCTAAAGCATTGGAAGATAAAACTGGATTTTCAACGTATGTAATAAAGATCTCTTTCCTCAATCTGTTGCTTTACTGGACTTCTTTAAATAATAATTATTTTTGAGAGCTTTATATCATCATTGTTCAAGTACTCTTTTAGCATCTCTTCTCTCTACTTTAGAGCATGTAAGCCATGATCATGTCAACCTATAGAGCATGGAAAGTGAGCAAGTCAGGGAGAATGAATGGTCAGTGAAAAGAAGTGAATCAGCTGTGGGACTGATCTTTCATACCAATTTACAGAGGATCATTCTTGCTTCATCAGCTGTTGATCAATAATATTGTAAATTCTGAACAGATTTCTATCATTTCCCTATTGACTGTGGCTCTCAAATACAATCAAATGGCCATTATCAACACTATAATGGCTCAAAGAATGTTCTAAAAATTTTAATGTGTAAGAGTAAGATCAGTACCTAGACTGACAAACAGTGTAGATTCACTTTAATTTCCTCTGTAGGGATTTTTTTGTGTATGAGAATTTTTTTATTCCTTCAAATCTTAGTGTATCACAAACAAGATATGAGAATACAAAATATTTATGCTTCCTTGTATCAGCCAGTATTCATCAATGGGTATATTATGGCATTATTCCCCTATTTCTCCTTTAATTCCTTTATGCTACTCCTTCCTTTTTCTCCTACTTTTTTCCTTAATTTAAAAGATTTTCTCCAGGCTACAGAAAGATTTCTGAAGAAAGTACTCCAACTTAGATTCTACTTGAGAAGGCTGTAATGCACATCTATGGGATATATAGTGGTATGTACAAAATGAGTAATTTTTGCTTTTTTGTTTTTTATGTAGGTCTCCTTGGTTAGCTTAACAGCGAATGCATTAGGTTACTCGGAACTTGGTGCCATTAAATCCCTTAGGACACTAAGAGCTTTGAGACCTCTGAGAGCCTTGTCACGATTTGAAGGGATGCGGGTAAGACAAAATGAAAGAACCTGAAATAATGCATGCCTAAAAAGAAACAATGCATGCAGAATAAGGAATGACAAATCCATGCAGAAAGGCTGTACTATCCTCCTATCTACTGAGTATCTAAAAGATAAGCAAAAGGCTTTATCAGCTCACCTAAATCCATATGCAATATCATACTTTAGTTGTGTTCATTCCAGTTACTTTACTTTCTAGCCAATCTCAGGAGTTTTTCTTTAAGGATACAGAAATAATCAGCGAAATAAATATATTAACTCTTAATGGATTTTCTAAAAATGAGTTCAAGATGAATGGATTTTGTACAATTTGGTGCTGATAAACATACCACAAGGTTTCTACAAGAATCTGATTCAGCACCAGTTTAAAAAAGTACCTTCCTTGTTACAAATTCAGATCTTTTATATTTTCATTAAAAATAAAGCTCCAAATTCAGCTTTGTTGTAACTGTTGAAGTTCACTCGATCGCACCAGCGTTGAATTTGGCCGAGTTAGTAGTTTTACATCTATTTCTGTCAGTGGCTGACGGACACATGAGAAAAAATATGAATTATTTTCAGGATTATTTTTCTTGATGAGATAATTTATTGTAAAATAACTATTCTGTTGACTCCAGGAAAAATCCAGTTATTCAGTACTACACACACATTATATTTAGTTCCTATTTTGAGTAAGTTAGAATCACTGTTCTCCATCTCACACAAGAAATGGTCTCTTTTTACTTAGCGTTTTCTTTGTCTACTATTTTCTGTTCCTTGTAGCTGCTGAATACAAACTAGCCCAATGTGCATGTCATTGAAATCTATTTAATTTTAAGAGAATGATTTTTCCACTTCATGGAAACATCAGCAGAAGCAGCTTTTTGATAACGTCAAAATCAGATCTAATTTAGTAAAATAGTTTGCAATGTACTGTCTAAATTGTATTTAGATATACGGTAACTCCACACTAGTATCATGAAATCAAATTCAGATTGTTAGAATTGAGGTCCTCAAATTGTATCCATCATGTTACATATCTTTACTTCAGACTTCACAAGAAAAAACTATTAACTCAAACATGACTAGATTCATGAATTTCAGTTTCAGATGACCATGTCTTAATTTAACAAAGTCCTTAAAATTATGAATTTGTGAATTGATAAATTAGCCAAATGTAATAGGCTAAGAGCTGGGTCAAGTACTCCAGTGTTTCTTTTGTCTGCTTGCAGGAAATAGTAAATTTGGGGGGAGAAATTAAACCTCTTTGCTTTCTTGCATTGCATATACCTACAATGAACTGTGGCAAAACTGGCTGATTTTTGATTCAGCAAGCATCTTTTTCGTTTTAAGATTTTTCACCACTTTCAAAAAGATGCAGAGTATTTTCTGGAAAGGAATGAAATTTATTCCACAAAGCCTCTGTAAATAAGAGACTGTTAACAGGTTCTCAGCTGGTGTAAATTGGTATGGTCCCATTGATTTTACTGGAACTGTGCCAATTTAAAGAAAAATCTGATATCAGAAATCTAGTTTAAATTATGATCCTATTTTTAGGAATGTCCTGTTTTCTATTTTAGTGAATTGGGAGAGTGTGAAAATTTCAACAAAAAGTTTTTTTTCAACCTTTTACCAAGTCAGTAAAATCCTAATGAATCCAATCCGTTCTGTTGGTTCTAATGTATACATTTCACTGTTCACTAATATTTGTCTATGATATGGTTATAGATTAACTTGGTTATTCTCTGTTGCAAATATTATTCCTTGTGCAGAGGGCTGGCACAAGGCCTGTGAGCCATTTAGGTAAATATAGGTCTGAAGTGTTCCATAGACTGTGCTAGCCCCATGCACAGGAATGAGTTTTGCCAGAATAAGAACATCTGAAATAGGATTCTGTTGTTGCATTGTATTCTGAGAAGTGTTTAATACTTCAAACCAATGAACTTCAAAAAAAAAAACTAACTCCACCCAGATGCTGGAAGGCAAAGTAAAGAATTGCTTTCATTTAAATTAAATCTCAGTCACAGATTTAGGGTCATGTTCACATCTCAATGCATGTAGATTAATGATGATTACCTGCAAACTAAGATTTGAATATACCCATTGCTTTTATGTTAAGTTTTTTATTACTCTTTGTAACATAATGCTCTTGCACTAGTTCTGAATTTGTATGCTATTTTAGATGTAGAAAATCAAATATACATTGCTTTGTCTAATTGGTTTAGGTAATAATAATGCATGTGTTTGTGTGTAGCTTCAATGAATAAAGCATGTTGTGCCGTGCTTGATTTCTGCATTAGAAAAGTAGTAGCAGGCAGAAGACAATTTTTAAAAATTATCCACATTGCACTTTCAGTTTTGCATGTTTTATGCACATTTCTGGCTGATGGCTTTAAACATTTACCGTATTTCAAATTTCCAGTCCAATTTCTCAACATGTAAAATTAAATAACAGTAATTGATGTCTTAAATATACTCCTAAAATTCAAAAGATATTTCTGAGATTCCCTTACCAGGGAAATGATGTTGAGGCTTGAACACCTTATTTTTCAAGAGCACTCTAGACTTAAAAGAAAATTGACAGTATCACATACTGCTAAGTTATAAAGTGTAACACCAAGTGTTTCGGTCATTACAGATACCTAATTAATAATAAATTATATATTTCTATTTCATATAGGATAATCTTTCTTCAACTTGGATGGGGTGGAGCGCTGGTTCCTCCCCTCAACCCTTTATTATGGGTACTGTATTCTCCCCTTTGCTACCCTTAATCCTTTCACTGTGTCTAATTACTACATGGAGTGGGGCCAGAGGGGAGTGTTCTAATTTGAGTGTCCCAATAACATTATTATAGTTGATACTTCCATTCTACACCCCTCTTTTTAATTGCTTTGACCTTTCCCAAAAAATACCTTTGGGATTGAAATTTTTCATGTTTGATCTCACCAGAGAAATAAATTTCTGTGGAAACCTTCGTGAAAATCAGTTTAGCTATTTTGAGTTATCAGAGCTAGTGTTGCAGGAGGAAAGTTTGTCAGTGCTTAAGACATTTTTAGATGCTCTTTTTTTCACTTGGCTCTATCACAAACAGGTTTGAGTTAAACTTCTAATCTGTCATCTATGTAGTCCTGAAAGAGGATGTGTGCTTTGCATTGTTCGAAGATATTTGGTCTGCAGTTATGAACATTTTAAAGTGGTATGCAGAGCGTACACAGTATATTACTTTATTTACAGTCAGCACACACAGTGCTATGATTTGAATATTCACAAGAATAGATAATCCTATAGTCAATCTTTCTATATTATTTAATTTCATGTTTGCTGG
Organism: Trachemys scripta elegans; assembly: GCF_013100865.1. Taxonomy (NCBI): domain Eukaryota; kingdom Metazoa; phylum Chordata; order Testudines; family Emydidae; genus Trachemys; species Trachemys scripta. Next base: position 34,259,566 of record NC_048308.1, on the reverse strand, counting down.
AGTTTTTTAAAATGCATACACTGAAAAAATGGATCAGTTTACTGAACGAACTCATCATAAGCACACAGATCAGATTTCTAAAACTGAGACATCACATTTCTTTTTTTAAACATAACTCATAAAATCATCTTACCCTTCATAGAACAGAAGAGATAAAGGAGGGGGGGAACAAGATAGAAAGTATGATAGGAAGAATTAGGGCCTCTGATGAGATATTGCCAGTAGGTCCTGAAGTATTTTCAATCTTATCATTATCTTCCTACAATCTGGAATTTTTCTTATAGGAGCCTGTCTCTGTTAGAGATGGAAATTTTCCTTGTTCTTATGAAGATATTCTTAGCAGTTAAAATGCCAATAACAATCTTATGTAATTTTGTCTTTTGTCAATCTTTGAAGTTTAGAAACATTACATAGGAGGCACATCACTGATTTAAAAATATGCATTCATTGTCATATCCTTTCAAAACACAATTATTTGAATACAGCTCTAGAACATAAGTGTGAGATCACCAGATGGATGAGAACATTCCTGGAATAGCCCAGAGTCTTCCAGATTTAATCAGTTTACTTTTGATGGTTCCAGTATGAATGATGCATCAAGTTAAACTGCATTAGTTTTAACTGAGTATTTTTGTCACCTTTGAGGTCTTTGTATTCTAAGTTTGAACCAATCAACAGTTGTATAAGTTTCCCCTTCCATTTAGATTATGAATTTGTTGGAAATCTGTCTATCTATAATATGTTGTTGATCAGACAGTTATATCATTTGGGGGTTTTTTCTTTGAGAAATCTGATCTTATTTACCAACCCAGATTTCTAAACACTCAACCAGGACCCCAACATCTTAGGAACCAACTCTTCAATTATAAAAATGTACAAAAATTAACTCTGTCAAGATTCTGTCCTTAAGTCTTCAAAAATCACAAAATGAATATAGTAGTACTCTGTGATCATTCTCATAACAGCCAGTAATTCTAGTTGACTTTACAGTTAGAAGAATGGCTTATAACTCTCTGAAGAAATAACTTATCGAGCTGAATTTTCTCATGTTTTTTATCAGGTTTTTTGTTTGATTTTATTTTAATGAAAATTCATTCAGTCATTTTTGAGGATCATAAATTGAAATAAGCATGATTTTTATTAAATACTTATTGAAATACATTGTGTGTTTTCTTTTTGCCATATTTTTTTTAAATTAAAGGCAAATAAATTAAGATCAATAAAGCTACATTAGTGTAATGGTAAGATTGTATTTTTACAAAAATTAGGAAATTCTGAGATATGGTTTCCTGCATCAACTAGTTATTTTGTTTCCTTTTCCATGTGCATTTACAATAGTGTCTTTCATTACATTATCATATAACTTCAGTCAATTTGACATACTGGTTGGCAGATAGTGTATAGGGTAGGAAAGGATGTAAAAGAAACATTTTTTCTATATTATTCCTTCAAAAAGACTTAATCATGTAATGAGTATGTATTAAAAAGCAGGGTTAAGGTTACTCTGGGAACTGTAGGTTCTTATTAGATCAAACAGTTTAGTAAAATTCAAAAAGAGATTAGCAAATTATATGAATAAAAATAGCATCTGCAGTTGCAGTAGCTAAATTAAATATTTACAAGAGCCATCAGTTCTCATACTTTAAGGCATAAACTGACCACCAGTTGGGATTGGGTAGAAATTTTTTCCATGATAAGGTATTGTACAATATCTTGTGCATTGTGGGATTTTTGGAAGTTTTTTGCTTTTCTCTGAAGGTATTAGGTACAGGTCACTGACAGAGGCACGATTCCAGAATACATAATCCATTGTTCCGGTCCAATGGCATAACAGTTTAGCAAAAATAAAAATGATTATACTGTTTCTGAAGAAGGAGCAATTTTCCCTTTCTCTGAGACTTCTTTTTCTAGCTTCAACCTTGAGCATCACTGTTATACACATTAACACTCTGCTTTTCATCTACCTCAGCTCATTCTCTGGTCCTTCTGTCTCTCATTTATCTGCCTGTCTTTTCTTTGTTGGCTCTTAATTACCCCTAAAATTTTCTAATACTGAATGTTTTAAATTCTGAGTTCCTACTTCTAGGTAATAAACTTTGTCTCATATTTGGCTCTGCTAATACTTCCCTTAACTCAATGCTAGTTTTACTCCAGAAGTAGAAAATCTTGTTATAAATCTTCATCTGAAACCCCAAACTTTCTGTTCCCTAATGCATTTTTGTCTATGTATCTGCCTATTTCACCTCTGAAACATTGACAGGATTCATTCTTACCTTGATTGCTTTTTTGAAGTTTTTGCTCATATCTTAATCATATCCTGTCTCGACTCTTGCATTTTCTTCTTATTCATTTCCTATTTTCTGCACTTCAGGGAAGCCAGGACCAGGTATGGAAGGATCAATTTGCTAAAATGAAAGTTCATCTCCACTTTTGACCATGCATCAAACTGTCCTGACATTTTTCAGACTATGGTTGTATTTTAAATTTTAGCTATATAATTGTAGTTCAAATAGTCCATTAAGATCCGAATACTTTCACTTGGCATCAAAGTAAAATTATATAGCAAAATGAGTTCATGAGAACATTAAAGGGAAACAAGGAACTCTCCAGTTCTTATATCATAGCGATATACCTTACCATATGGGATATGAATTGTTTAAAGGTGGATTCCACCAGATAGCTATAATTATTTTCTTTAAAAAAAAGTATGTGTATGATGGTTGCCTGATTGACAGACTGGCAGACTAAAACCAGCCATTCATCCACAAATGAAGTGTAGTGTGAACCCTGGCAAGACAGTCGTCCTCACACTGCCCACCAGTGGGCCTCAGCTCTCCTTTGGAGGGAACTACATCTAACAGAGAGAGGGGAGATTGATCTTCATGCCCATTATATCCTTAGCTTATGCTGGGACCACCAAAATCATCCTACACTGTATAATTTGGCTTTTTTTGGTTTGGAGTCTGATTTAATTAATTTATTTTGCTAATTTCGATGGGTGTGGGCACTCAATCCACTGCTGTTAAAACTCCCCTCCAGAATATCCCCTGTCGGAGCATCACAGAGTGCACTCTATACCTGGGAAACTCTAGGAGTTCCTCAGTACATTCAGCACTCTGAGTCTCTAGCAGAGAAACCCCAGAGCAAACCAAATTCAAAATAAGCACCTATAGGTTAAACAGCACAAAGATGTTGATACAAAGACCACAGAGAGCTATTTTCTCAAGAATTATCCAGCCAGATAGTAGCAGGGCACAGAGCACATGCACACAGACACAACTATCATGATTACTGCCACTGGGAGAGAAATAAGAGAAATTCTTACAAGAAGTTCTTCAGGAGGTAGAGGTGGAGGACTACTAAGCTGCTACCTTCAACACCCCCCCCCCCCATCACTTTCCAACCAGATTGTATTTTTCCTCCTGGAACTATTTCTATTTCATTTTCTGTCACCTCCAACTCCAGTTTATAAGTGCTCTCTTGATATTAAACACTTTCCATAAACATAGAATCAGAAATATAGAACTGGGAGGGACCTCAAGAGATCATGTAGTTCATACCCTCATGCTGAGGCAGGACCAACTATACCTAGGTCATCCTTGATAGGTGTTTGTCTAACCTTTTCTTAAAAACTACCTGTTCCAATACTTACTTGTCTTTATAGTTAGTAAGTTTTTCCTAATATCTTACCTAAATCTCATCTGACATATCATTTATCTACCTACTCTCCTACCCATTCTACTCCATTCAGTAGGAAAATTATATAATTGCCTATGTGTTTTTTGAAGAACATGGATTGGCAACTGAAAAAAGCAACACATCCATCTCCCTCTCTCTCACCCTTTATTTTTTTTTAAGTCCCATTGTAGGATAAAAATGTGGTAGGTTGGATTGCCAGTTAAGTTCTATATTCGGAGGGGGAGTAGTTAAGATAAACTTTCTAAGTAGTAATTCTTCTTCTTTGAAAATATCTTCTCACAGCGTGCTCACTCCCAGTTGGTATCATGTTTTCAGAGTGAGACAGGGTGGAAGTCTTCCAGCTTTAAAGGTTTGGGGGCTTTCTTCAGTAACGAAAGTTCAGTGTGAGACTCCTACTTTATTTGTCAGGTGTCAGTAGCTGAGAAGATCTCAGTTCCAAGAACACTTTTTTCCTATTCTCAAATTGTCTAGGAAGCAAGAAGCCCCCCATAGAAGTGAATTATAAAAGTGGCCCATAAAAAGAGTTAATTTTTAAAATATATAGCGTATCCTAAAAAATGGACAAAATATGCATACTGATATATGTGAGTATGGATGTTCATGTGTAAATTAGGGCTGTCAAGCGATTAAAAAAATTAATTGCGATTAATCACACTGTTAAGCAATAATAGAATACCATTTAAAAAATATTTTTGGATGTTTTCTACATTTTCAAATATACTGATTTCACTTACAACACAGAATACAAAGTGTACAGTGCTTGCTTTATATTTATTTTTGATTACAAGTATTTGCACTGTAAAAAAACAAAAGAAATAGTATTTTTCAATTCACCTAATACAAGTGTAGAATTATGTACAAAAAAACTGCATTCAAAAATAAAACAATGTAAAATTTTAGAGCCTTCAAGTCCACTCAGTCCTACTTCTTGTTCAGCCAATTGCTCAGACAAACAAGTTTGTTCACATTTGCAGGAGATAATGCTGCCCACTTCTTATTTACAATGTCACCTTTTGTAGCCAAGTATCAGGGGGTAGCCGTGTTAGTCTGTATCTACAAAAACAATAAATCTGTTAGTCTTTAAGGTGCCACCAGACTCCTTGTTGCTTTTGTAGCCAGCATCACAAGATATTTATGTGCAAGATGCGCTGAAAATTCATCTGTCCCTTCATGCTTCAACCATCATTCCAAGGGACATGTATCCATGCTGATGATGGGTTCTGCTCGATAACAATCCAAAGCAGTGCGGACTGATGCATGTTTATTTTCATTATCTAAGTCAAATGCCACCAGCAGAAGGTTGATTTACTTTTTTTGGTGGTTTGGGTTCTGTAGTTTCCGCATCAAAGTGTTGCTCTTTTAAGACTTCTGAAAACAAAGTCCACACCTCATACCTCTCAGATTTTGGAAGGCACTTCAGATTCGTAAATCTTGGGTCAAGTGCTGTAGCTATCTTTAGAAATCTCACATTGGTACCTTCTTTGCGTTTTGTGAAATCTGCAGTGAAAGTGTTCTTAAAATGAACAACATGTGCTGGATCATTATCCGAGACTGCCATCACATGAAATATATGGCAGAATGCAGGTAAAACAGAGCAGGGGACATACAATTCTCCCCAAGGAGTTCAGTCACAAATGTAATTAACACATTATTTTTTTACCGAGCATCATCAGCATGTCCCCTGGAATGGTGGTCAAAGCATGAAGGGGCATATGAATGTTTAGCATATCTGCACGTAAATAACTTGCAATGCCAGCTACAAAAGTGCCATGCAAATGCCTGTTCTCACTTTCTGGTGACATTGTGTAAATAAGAAGAGGGCTGAACAAGAAGTAGGACTGAATGGACTTGTAGGCTCTGAAGTTTTACATTGTTTTGTTTTTGAGTGCAGTTATGTACCAAAAAAAAAATCTACATTTGTAAGTTGCACTTTCACGACAAAGAGATTGCACTACAGTACTTGTATGAGATGAATTAAAAAATGCTATTTCTTTTGTTTATCATTTTTACAGTGCAAATATTTGTAATACAAAATAATATACACTTTGATTTCAATTAAAACACAGAATACAATATACATGAAAATGTAGAAAAACATCCAAAATATTTTATACATTTTAAAACTGTGATTAATATCGATTATTTTTTTTAATCTTGATTAATTTTTTTGAGTTAATTGCGTGAGTTAACTGCGATTAATAGATAGCCCTAGTGTAAATCATTTGTATTCAGGCTGAACTGCCAGTGGAAGGGCAATGTTTGTGAGGGTCATGGCATAGCAGTATCTTTTCTTGAGTTTCAGTTGGTGTAACTCACTGATGAACTTCATTCCACAAACTCTACCCCATATCCTACCTGGTTGGTGGCAGCCAGTGAGGAAGAGTTAGGCCCATTTCTGGGGGAGATTGCCAGCACTTCATTGGGAGTGTGGGGGGAGACTGGTTACCCTTAAAGAAGCCAGGAATGGGTGTTACAAGAATATATCATTTGATGTTGCCAACCTGACCAATTATAATCGGGTATCTCACTGGCCAGTTTTACATAAGATTATTGAAAAGGTTGTAGAAAAATGACTCTCAATATCTAGATCCTTGGATTTCTATTTTCCTTGTCAATCTGGGTCCAGGCCTGGGTACTGGGGAAATATATTGGTCGCATTGGTGGATGATGTCCTGGAAATAGATGAAGATCCTGTGTCTGTACTGATATTATTAGCTCTGTCTGCTGCTTTTGATTCTATTGATGAAATGTTATTGATTTTCGTGCAGGCACTAGTAGAAGTGGGTAGGTCTGCTCAGGGTGGCTCTCTTCTTTTTATCTGCTGGATCCAAGAGAGTTTTGGGGGTAAATACTTATATTCTCATTTCCACAAGATTCTGCTTTATATCATACTACTAGGAATCCACAGGGTTTTCCTATATATACAAGACTTCCCCATGGATATAAAAAAAATCAAAAACAAACCCCCCAGACTGTGAGGAATGATGGGGAATAAGAATCATGTGAGATAGCTTCAAAGAAGCATAATTACAGATATTTTCCCCTTCTTCAAATATATGATCATTACAGGATTCCTAATCTTGGAGACTGAGTAGGCAGTGTACTAAATAGGCCAATATCATTTATTAATCAAGAGGAATTTATTAAGTGGGAGGGATGAAGTAATCACAATGCCATTAAAGAGACATAAACAAACAGAGGATTAAAAGATGTGTGGTCTCCTGGGAAAAACAAACTTTTTAAATCTGCCTACTTAACTTAGAGACATCATGAAAAGAAGTAAACTCTAAAGGCCAGCAATGTTGGGGCACCCCTATATTGAGTGACTGAACCAGTTGAAACTGAGGAATATTATTTTGTACAAGTGTACAAGGAAGACCATATGGATGTCTCAGACTTGAGGCGAGCTACTGAAGTTGACCTGCCTAGGATAACCTGCCTGTGACATAACCCTTTATGTCCAAGTCTGTTATGACATTGCAGTAAGAAATGCAACCAATCAGACAGCCATTTAGACTTAGTTCTTTTAGGGCTGGTCTAATAAATTGGTGTCAAATGAAACAAAAAGTTGGGTCAACTTTGTAAGCATTTACTTCACATTAAGGACTTCTTAGTTTGTGGAGGCAGGAATCACAACTTAAGGAAAATATAGTCCGGATGAGCAGTTGATTAGAGACAGGGTCCACCACTACCACCTTTGGCTGGAATTCAAATTTACTTTTGTAATGCCACTTTATACCTTAAAACTTGGTGTGATGGGTTGGGTCACAGAAACCCCTTGGGAATGTCACCTGATGTGCTGAGACTACCTCTGAGCCCATTTTCTCTGGCAGTTTGGGCCTCCAGAACCCTGTCTTGTTGAGCCAAGTTGACCTTTTCAACTTGCATTTATAAGTCTTTATGGTACACTTCCAAGAAGACTGAAGATGTGCTGAGACACATCATGCCCCTGGGCCCTATACCATGTCAGGAACCAGACTGTTAAGGTGAAGACCCGTAAGCTGGGAGAGGATAAAGTAACTAATCACTGCAGTGTGTCTGCAGTCATGTTCCCCTTTCCTGTTAGGCAAGTAGTGGCCGACAATGTCGTGTGAAACAGAGCCTTTTCCCACACCTGCAAACTTTCTGTTACAAGAGGAACAACCCAGTATCTTCCTCCTTTTTTATACAGAACCTGGTGGCCTGCTTGCACTTTGAATCAGGAACATAAGATTTGGGAAACCAGGCCTCTGTAAGTTGGATGCATTTAGGGCTTCCCTTATCTCCAGAACATTTTTGTGTAGCTATTGTTCCTGAGATACTAAATGTCCTGATTGTGAACTTCTTCTGTGTGGGCTTCCCATTCCATCCATGGTAACTTCAACTAGTGCTGGTGTAATTTAAAAGTACTGTTGAAGATTGTCTCTGGCTTGTAACAAGGACACAGAGGCCTGGATATCATCCATTATCCAGATGTGAAGTTGGAGTTCCTTTGATGCTTGCTTCTGTTGAGATATCTGGGTCTATTGAAGTGGTTTTGTGTGGAGACTTGCTATGGGTCCTATAAATACAGTTTACATCTATGAGATTCAGAATTGCTAGCATGGGCCAAGCAGTCACCACTGATGCTGAAAAATTCTTTCTGCTAGAATTATGATGCCCTGGATCCTGTCTTGGGGCAGGAAGGCTTTGAACTGAATCCACCAGGGCTCCCTTGTACTCCATTTGTCTGTAGGGGACAAAATAGTACTTTGTGTAGTTTATTTTGAATTCCAGTGCTGTATTCCAGCACCCCTATGGCAACACAACTGATTCTTAGGCCAGTTTTATTGTGCTGTCTTTGGTCAACCAATTGTCCAAAAAGCAGAATATGTGGACTACTAACATATATAGGTAGGACACAACCACTGCCAAGTAACACTGGTTGATTCCAGCTCAAAAAAGAAAGATACAAAATTAGTATTGCAGTGCTGTTCTCATATTACATCTAAGTTACCTTTGATGCAGGGGAAGTATCCTTATGTGCATGTGGTTACCAAAGCCCATCTGATTTTCTAGGCAGTAGGGAGGGTCTGTAATAAAACTCCTTCCTTCTTTTGCCTGGTGCACTGATTTGACTTTGCCATGAGGAATTAGATTTTGTGCTATATATCATCCTGGAGCATTCTTAAGGGCAGAGGGAAATTCTGGGGCTACAAGATTTGGTTTTCAGAAATCTCTCCACCCGATAATGCTTCAAGTCTCATATATCAACGTGATCAGGGACTATCATGAGTAAAATTCCCAAAGTTTCCCTTCAACAGAAAGATGATGGGAAGTTGGTTGTAGTCAGAAACTTGCTACCAGGGGCTGGTTTTGCATGGTTTTGCATCCCTGTCCATTCTAGCTAATAGGCATTGATGGACCTACGCTCCATGAACTTATCTAGTTCTTTTTTGAATCCTGTTAGTCTTGGCCTTCAGAACATCCTCTGGCAAAGAGATCCACAGTTTGACTGCCTTTTGTTTATTTTAAACCTGTTGCCTGTTAATTTCATTTGGTGACCCTTAGTTCTTGTGTTATGAGGAATAAATAACACTTCCTTATTTACTTATTTACTCCACGCCAGTCATTTATTTATCTATCTTTCTGACCTCTATCATATCCCCACTTAGTCATCTCTTTTCCAAGCTGAAAAGTCCAAGTCTTATTAATCTCTCCTCATATGAAAGCTGTTCTGTACCCCTAATATTTTTTGTTGCCCTTTTCTGTACCTTTTCCAATTCTGATATATCTTTTTTGAGATGGGGCAACCACATCTGCATGCAGTATTCAAGATGTGGGTGTACCATGGATTTATATAGAGGCAATATAATGTTTTCTGTCTTATTATCTATCTCTTTCCTAATGATTCCCAACATTGTCAACTTTTTTGGCTGCCACTGCACATTGAGTGGATGTTTTCAGAGAAGTACCCACAAATGACTCCAAGATCTCTTTCTTGAGTGGTAGCAGCTAATTTAGACCCCATCATTTTATCTGTATAGTTGGGATTATGTTTTCCAGTGTGCATTATTTTGCATTTATCAACATTGAATTTCATATGCCATTTTGTTGCCCAGTCACCCAGTTTTGTGAGATCCCATGCATCAGAAGAAGTGGGTTTTTTACCCACGAAAGCTTATGCCCATATAAATCTGTTAGTCTTTAAGGTGTCACCGGACTCCTCATTGTTTTTGTGGATACAGACTAACACAGCTATCCCTCTGATACCTGAGATTCCTTTGTAATTTTTCACAGTCTGCTTTGGGCTTAACTATCTTGAGTAGTTTTATATCATTTGCAAATGTTGCCACCTCACTGTTTACCCGTTTTTCCAGATCATTTATGAATATGTTGAATAGTACTGGTCCCTGTACAGACTCCTGGTGGCCACCAGTATTTACCTCTCTCTGTTCTGAAAACTGATCATTTATATGTTTCTTATCTTTTAGCCCTTTGTTTCCTATCTTTTAACCAGTTACTGATCCAGGAGAGGACTTTCCCTCTTATCCCATGAGAGCTTACGTTGCTTAAGAGCCTTTGGTGAGGGATCTTGTCAAAGGCTTTCTGAAAATTAAAATACACTATATACACTGGATCACCCTTGTCCGCATGCTTGTTGACTTTCTCAAAGAATTCTAGTAGATTGGTGAGGCATGACTTCCCTTTACAAAAACCATGTTGACTCTTCTCCAACAAATTGTGTTCATCTATGTGTCTAATAATTTTGTTCTTTACTATAGTTTCAACCAATTTGCCTAGTACTGAAGTTAGGCAATAGCCAGGATTGCCTGTGGAGCCTTTTTAAAGTCACATTAGCTATCCACCAGTCATCTGGTATAGAAGTTGATTTAAAAGATAGGTTACATACCACAGTTAGTAGTTCTGCAATTTCACATTTGAGTTCCTTCAGAACTCTTGGGTGAATACCATCTGGTCCTGGTGACTTATTACTGTTTAATTTATCAGTTTGTTCCAAAACTGCCTTTAATGATGTCTCAGTCTGGGACAGTTTCTAAGATCTGTCACTTGAAAAGAATGGCTCTGGGAATCTTCCTGACATCCTCAGCTGTGCAGACCGATGGAAAGAATTTGTTTAGTTTCTCCGCAATGGCCTTATCTTCCTTGAGTGATCCTTAAGCATCTTGATCATCCAGTGGTTGTTTAGCAGGCTTCCTGGTGTGCTTCTGATGTACTTCTGTAGCCTTTAAAAAATATTTTTGTATGTGTGTTTGGAAAAAGTGTATGAAGAGGTTGAGGTACCCTACAACTGCTGCTCCTGTTGCTGCTAAATGCTGTAGATTGGTAAATTTTTAAAAAACAAACAAACAAAAACAATAAAAAGATTGCAGTATCAAAGGTTTCTTTGGTACAATTCTGTGAGTTCAGCTATTTCTTTCTCTGGCCATAGTCTCACTCTCTCATGTGAGGAGTAGAAAAAGCAGCCAGAGGTGTCCTCAGGTAAGGTGTATTTTTTCTCTACCAAGGACATAGTGATAGAGAAGAGAGGCATTTTCCACACTTGATCAGCTAATCAAAGAAAGGATATAAGGAAGCACAGTCTTTTTAATAGGGGGATCTGATCAATTTACTTATACACCATAACCTTTGAAGAGTCCTGGTCAGGGACAAACTCAGAACCAGCAGTGATAGCCAGCATCTGCAAAAAATGGAAGAAATTTGAGTCCCCCAGGGCAGGGTCACTGCGGGATTTTTCCCCTCTGTGGATATATATCAGTAGAATCCAAAGAGTCATGTTCAGGATCATCCCTGTAAGACCCCACATGTCTAGAACCCAGGCCTGGGAGATCTACCTGGCTGCTGGTCTTCCATGTTGGTACCCAGCAGCAGCTGTAACCAGCTTGTGCTTCATGGCCCTACAACCTGCTGTAGACACAGATCATGCAGTCTGACAGGCAGAAGCATCATGGGTCTTGATTAGCTCCCCACATATAAACCCAAGGGGACATTCCAGGGAGTGTCCAGGCAACCATGTGGATATCCTGTAGCTGCCATGACCATTTCTGCTCCCTGCTTCTGAACTCCTGACTTTAACCTTGGCTTGACTTGCATTTTGCCTCCTGACTGGACCCTGAAACCTGACTCAGACTCTGACCTTTGGTATCGACCCTGGCTTGGAACCTGACTACAAACTCCTCCACTACTCTCAGCTTCATGGTTTGCCCCTGATCTGACCCTTGGTCCTGACTGCCCATGTTGGGATCCTGACAATCCCTTGATCCCATTCAAGTAACTCATTATGGGGTATTGCAGCAAGGGAGGTTTAGGTTGGACATTAGGAAAAACTTCCTAACTGTCAGGATGGTTAAGCACTGGAATAAATTGCCCAGTGACGTTGTGGAATCTCCTTTGAAGATTTTTAAGAGCAGGTTAGACAAATACCTATCAGGGGTGGTCTAGATAATACTTAGTCCTGATCAGTTCAGGGGACTGGACTAGATGACCTCTCGAGGTCCCTTCCAGTCCTACGATTCTATGATTGATGGAGTGCCAGGAGATTCAGGGGTACCAGAGCAGATGTCATCATTGGCCACACTAACACTTGGCACTATCTGCATCAGTAGGGGTGCTGAGGCTAGCTCCACCTACCAAGATATCTGACTTTCATCAGCAATGGGACAACTACACAGTGTGCCAAAGGTAGTTCCTCTGTCAGGAACCCACATGACTGACTAGATTAATTCAGTCAGTACACACCACACTTAGTTGCCAAATCCTTGTTCAAATATGCAAATTATCAGAAGATTCAATGCAGAGCTCCTCAGAGTAGTATTTTTGGCAGGAGTGTATTGGAGGATAGATGGCTGTCTCATGGAGACTATTACTTTTGGTCCTTGTGCAGAGGCAATGTGTCATCTGAAGAGAGCCAGCAAGAGGGGCACATAGCCTGGAGAATCAAAGGACGTGTAGACCACAGTAAATCATACTGAGTTTACTAGAGGCCGACTGGAAGGTAGGGACATCAGCAAAGAATATCCATTACTTTGATAGTACAATATGGAAGGTGGAACCCGAGCTGTGGTATTAGAAACCCAGATACAGCTCCAAATGGGAACTCCTTGCCTAGCTACAGTCAAGAAAGAGCTGGCTGGACAGCTCTAGGGAATAGAGCAGGAACAGATAATGGGGCCTGACCAAGTCATGGTTATTGGTTATCACATGGGAATTAATACTTCCTCAGAAAGCTTTGAGCTAGGATACTTCCATCTTGTTTCCCATTGGGAGCATGAGACCTAGAACAGTGATGGTCTCTTTAAAGAAAAAGATTAATTTTCTTCAGGAAAAGCCAGTCTGATAATTTTCAGATGTGAGAAATGAGAATCAAGAGGTAAAAAACAGACAAAAATATTATTTAGTACAACCTTTTTTGAATTTATTATTAGGGAAACCTTAAAAAAAGTTGGCATTCTATTACAGCTTGCAGTATCACTAGTCCAAAAGGTGCTTGTCTATTGCAAATGTTTAACTTGTAGTGTTTAGTCAGAGAGTGATAGTACACTAGTTTTCTCAGTGGATGTGTTTTTTATAACTGTATATGCTAATACCATTGTCTGAGCTGAATGAGCGGGAATGGTTCTATTTTGAACTTGGAGGCTTCCCAACTGCTTCTCATCTCTTCTTGCTGTTGTTCCCCCGCTCGCCCCTCCCTTACCCTAGACTACTTAGCTCAAATTCATACTGGGTGTAACCTTGATAAAATTAATGGATATGCCCACAAGAAGCGAGTGATTAATTTATTAGCTTTAAATGAAAAACAAAACCCTTTTAATTGAGCTACCAACATAATGCCCCTTAACTGAGTAATTACATGATGTTATTGTTATAACCCTCATTCTTCTTCATCCCTCTCCTCTCTCCTGTTTATTGTTCTCACTCATCACAATTAAAATTAGGTTGTAATTTCGTTGAGGCAGGAAACTATTTCTTTTCAACTGAATTTGTAAAATGCCTGGCGTAATTTTTGTTTTCTAAAATTATTATTATAATAACTAAGTCCGTGGGATGAATTTATTACAAACAATGAAGAAGACTTCCTAAATTTTGCAATACTTTTAAAATAGACTTTTATGGCTCTCTACAACACTTCCAAATTATTCCATGGAACTTCTTTCTCCTAAAATAGATTTAAGCAGAAGAATGGTATACTTGGTCCTGCCTCAGTGCAGGGGGTTAGACTAGATGACCTTTTGAGTCCCTTCCAGCCCTACATTTCTATGATTTTATGAATGTTATGATCTTCTCATATACTGCATGGAGCTAAAATCACCTTTAAAATTAATTCTTCTGAAAAATTCAGCAGTATTCTGTTGAAAAGGCAGTCATCTGTGATATCGTTCTTCATAATGTTAATACCAGTAAATCAACCTTTATCAATAGAAAGTATATCCCTAATCCTTCTGATTGGTTCAAAATCAGGAAAAGTAAGAATTTGGTTCTAAGTTGTCTTGGCAGTAGATCTTCAAAAGCTTTCTGTGTTGTCTTGTGATGTGAAGAGCTCTTTCAGGCTAGTGATTCCAGAATTTTCACTTTAAATTTGCTGTTCCTCATACATCTACTTATAGACTTGATGTCCAGAATTGCCTTCTGTTTGCTTAAGGCAAAGCATATGGAATATAAAGTAGGAAATTCCCTTCTGTGGATACTGATTCTATGATTCCTATCTCCTTTAGGTGTTGCAATGGTCCCCTCCAGCTCAAAGCTGAAGTCCTTGTAAGACAGCCCCTTGTTTAAACAGAAACATTTTTTATAACTGTGTGATGTCTGATTTAGTTCTGGAGAGAGAGCATTAATAGGAGGTATACTTTTCAAAACTGTTAACCCATTGCAAAATGTACCTCAGAAGAAGAGGTTGACAATTTATTTTTTCTGTTAAATTGTTCAAGTGATGAAGAAATGTTACTTGAAGTTTCTACTATATTCACTTCTCTTTTTAACTTATTATTTTCATTACATTTGCAGTGACTGTGGTAGGAGTGTCCACAAATTACACATAAGACATTCATAAATACTGGGCTGCAAATCTAAAACTTTACAGCCCTCCTACCAAAAACATGTAGTGCATACACATATTAACATAGAAGGAGTTATGTAAGACACTGGCCAGATTCTCCTCATATTAGTATATTTCAGTCATTCCCGACAAAATTTAAGAACAATGGTTTCCAACTCTACATGTTACTACCATAGCATATGTGAAAGAACTCTTTACAAGGTGCAATTAAAAAGTGGATCCAGAAGCATAGGAGCAGCATGAAGAATACAGTCTGACAGCTTTGCAGGATAGGGCAAAGGCTCATTACTGGTGCCAAAAGGTTTAATTTTCTTCATTTAAAAGGTTTAATTTTCTTTTCTTCTTTTCTTAAAAATATTTCCAGGGGGCCTGGATAGCTCAAGGGGTTGGTAATGGGATACAGAACCTTTCATCTCTAGGTCACCAGTTCGCATCCAGGTCAGTAGTGACCAAAAATTATTACCATTTGATGGTTATTCAGTGACCTATATGAAATGAGTTGGTAGAATTCATTTAGTTCTAATTCCAAGAACAAGTGTCTTCCTTTTTAGCAGTTTGAATAGAGAGACTGGATTGCCCTCTCAATTGAAGATGTGAGATACCTGGACAGCAATTTCCTTCAACAATTATGTATTTATTTATAACAATAATTGTTGTTGTTAATATTCTGGTGCCTGTGCTGGATCTGTTGTTAATCCAGTACCTGAGACAACCACTACATTCATAAAACAAACCAATTCTTTCTAATTTATATAGGACATGCAAATAACCCCCACCTTCCTCTCTTGATATCTCTGTTTTCAGATTTCTTCACAAAGATAAAATTTTAAAGGGAGGAGTAAAGATCAATATAACATGTCCTGGAGATTCTGCATTCAGAAATAAAGTCAAAGGCACCAGCTGACCTAGAATTTCAGATAAGCGTGTAGCGATAAACAGTGACATAGACCAACGCAGTCTTGAAATGAATTCCACACATTTCTAATTTTCATTTTATTCTCAATCTCATCAACCTAGTTAGCAAGCGATTTACATTTCTTACAGAATGGGATAAATAAATCCTTGTCTCCTACAGCCCTTTCCTCAGTCTCTGGAGAATAGCCTTCCAGTGTCCAGAACCTCACTGTCACCCCTTCAGTGTTTTTACTAAATGAAAATATTGATTGGAGTATACAGACATTTTTGTAGGAACTTCTTATTTTCTATTATAGAAATCTTAAGAACACAAGCATACTTCCCTTAAAGCTACCAATAAGAGTAGACGCCACTAAGGAAGAAATTCATTCCTCTTTTAAAAATTAAACTTTTGACTGAGTATTTGGGTGGATTCTCAGTTTCATTAATGCCCCTTTATGCCATGCTGTCAATGGAAAGAATCCTTAAAGCAGGCAGAAAAGACCCCTGAGAATAGCCAGTGTGCAGGGGCCTGCCCAGCTAGTGTAAAGTTGATGTAAGGGCTCTATACTGGTCTTGATCCTAGGCTGTGGCATAGGGGTCAAACTGGGGGCTTGGCAGGGGTGTAGCTGGAGTGTACCGTACTATGGCTATACTGTGCTTCCCAGGACTCACAGGGGGCTCTGGGAAACAGAGAGTAAGTTTGAGCAGCCCTGAGATTGCTCTTACCTACACAGAGGGCTGGGAAGGCCCCTGCATGGAGCAGAAAACAGGGAGTGCAAAGATAGATTAAAGCCAGCTAAAACTACCTCCTCAGCCTATTCCATTCCCACCCCACTGTAGGAATGGCATCACTGAGAATCAGGCCCATATATTAAATGTTGTTTAATATATTAAGATTTAACTGCTCCTTACAAGGTCCCATATGGTATTCTGTGCTGAGGCAAAACCAGAGTTCAAAACAAATCACAAATAAACAATAAATCAGTAGATTTAGTATCAGAGACCTAGGAGAGAAGTGATTGCTCTGCTGTGTAGCCAAGCACACTCCCCACAATTTTTTTGTAGCTTTGACAGGCACATGAGTTATTTACTGTATATTAGAAAAACCAACCTCATGTTTCTACTGTAAATTCCTATTGTGACATCTTGCCTCCAGGGAATAGCATAGCCAAGAAGCTATAAATTAATGAAAGAAAACCCTGTGTGATCTTGATATTGCTTAGATAAATCAAGGATATCACCCCATATCCCCCAGCAAAATCTACTCACTGGGAGAGTTAAAAATCACAGATGATTAGTGCTGGGTCTTTAAAGCCCTGCAGGACTTCATCCTCAAGAGGCAGAGAGTTCTGTCATCTGTGGAGCTTCGGAGCTTCAAAGGAGGAGAAGGGGAAGGAGCCAGTCATCAGTTTCCCCCTGTCCTACTACATTACATGCTGGTGGTGATTAGGGGTGTGTGTACACCACTAATGCTTTGCCCGCATAGCTATACCGGTATAGTTATGCTGGCAAAGTCCCCTAGTGGAGACACAGCTTATACTGACAAAGGAGTTCCTTTGCTGGTAAAGTTAAACCATCTCCCTGAACAACATTAGCTATCCTGCCAAAGTACTCTTTTGCTGGTATAACTGAATCTACAGCAGGGCTTTTGCTGGCATAGCTTTGTTATCTAGGGGGTATGATTTTTTTCACACTCCTAACCAAAATAGCTATGCTGGTAAAACTTTGTCATGTAGACAAAGCCTAGGACAAATTTTCTGGATGATAACTTGCTGGATGATTTGTTAAGGATTGCTGCAATAATAAACAAGACCTACTGTAAGCAATTAATAATATTTCATGTGGTAAATCAAATGTATTCCTCCCAAAGGAAGTTCCCTCTTCCCCCCCATCCAGCAACTGCTTTGCAGGACAGAAATCTAGCTTTTCACTGATAACTAAAACCCTGCATTATTTTGGAAGATACTTTTTTAAAGGTATTTTAATAGTCAATTTAATCCCTGTTTAGTCTATTCAAAGAGCTCTGTGCTCTTTTGCATTTGCTGTTTTGATCTCTTCTTTTATCAAATTCCCTCTGTAGATTTTGGAATTGTTCATTCACTGATTTTTAAAAATTGTTTCATTTAAAATAAGTTTACTGAATTAAACTCAATAAATGAAACAAGACTGGAGCTTGAAATAAACTGTGTTGATTCAAATAAACACATATTGCAAAATTGTCTTGCTTATCTATGCAAAGAAATTAATCTTTGTAATAATAATGCATGGATCTATAAGGCAATAAAGATCTTATATAAATCTTGATTAATCCTTTTAATGTAGTTCTTGGTTTTTAAATTTTGGGCATTGTGTTTTCAGTTTTAATTTCACAGGCATATTTAACAAATCTACATGCCACCAATCATTTTTAAGTTTGCCCACACTATAATTTATTGCATCTTTAGATTATTTTAATTTTCTGTATTTATATTTAACATTTATCTCTCTTTTTTTATAGAGCACATCAATGTAAGACTTCATCTTACTACCACCAGGTTTCTATTTTGTTCTTCATTTAGATATTTTAGTTTTTCTCAAATTTTTTTTGTTCTTCTGGGTAACTTTAAATATTTAAAAGAATAGAGTAACACTACTGTCATTAACATATTGCATTAACATTTTTAGTATTAGCTTTTTAATAAAAATTTAGATTGATTAAGCATTGGTTAAAACAATGTAATTATTTTACTGTCGTAAATACTCTTACACTCTTTTCTTTTCCCCTCTGTATTTGTGTACTAGGTGGTTGTGAATGCCCTTTTAGGAGCAATTCCATCCATCATGAACGTGCTTCTCGTTTGTCTCATATTCTGGCTAATTTTCAGCATCATGGGAGTAAATCTGTTTGCTGGGAAGTTCTACTACTGTGTTAACACCACAACTGATGAAAGGTTTGAAGTCGACAGAATCAACAATTTTAGTCAGTGCGAGGAACTCATAAAAAACAATGAAACTGCCCGATGGAAAAACGTGAAAGTAAACTTTGATAATGTAGGATTTGGGTATCTTTCTTTACTTCAAGTAGTAAGTGATTACTCTTCATATACCTCTTATTGCTTATATGTAATAGTAAAAAGCAATTTTTCCCCATTTTTTGTCACTAAAAGAGCAATTCTTACCTGGTAATTTTTGTCTGTGACTCAGTAATACCAGTGCATCAATGGCTAATATTGCTCTGTCGTATCATATAGGCAGATGATAATTAGTAGGAACCAAGGATTTCCATGCTTTCCAGCAGGATGATTCCTTCTCCTTTCCTCCCTCCCTCTTTCTCATTACTGGTTTGAGAATTTTCAGAGTTGTAACTTGGAATGGTATTACACACATCGGTACTCTTAGTGTTATTGTTACTAAAGGGCAGGAGTCTGCATTGGTGTAACTGAGGCTTGGTCTACACTACCCCCCCCAATTCGAACTAAGGTACGCAACTTCAGCTACGTGAATAACGTAGCTGAAGTCGAAGTACCTTAGTTCGAACTTACCTTGGTCCACACGCGGCAGGCAGGCTCCCCCGTCGACTCCGCGGTACTCCTCTCGCCGAGCTGGAGTACCGCAGTCGACGGCAAGCACTTCCGGGTTCGACTTATCGCGTCCAGACTAGACGCGATAAGTCGAACCCAGAACTTCGATTTCCAGCCGTCGAACTAGCTGGTAAGTGTAGCCAAGGCCTAAGTCACAGAAAAGAATTCTCAAATAAGAAATTCCCTTTTCAGTGATTCAGCTGCCACCAGTGCAGACTGGTGTGATCTGAGAAGCAATTCCTCAGTACACAGAGAAGTTGGTGAAGCAGAAGGAAGGCCATTAGATAGCCTGATCTATAAAATCTGTCTCCTTGAGTCCCCACACCAACTAATTTGTGGAGTTTTCTTAACAAAATTAGAATCCAGGGGAGTATCCCTAATGCATGAGGAGGGCTATGGCACTCTATGGCTGTGTTTTCACTGCCAAAAAGGTGTTTTTACAGCAAGATAATTAATGTATGTTAGCTATCTTGTTGTAAAAAAAAATTGCCTTTTTCGGCAGTGAAGAAATATCCTATGCCTCAAATGATCCAGCAGCCTAATTCTTGGCTAAAGCCAAGAAAATGAGTCTACAGTTCAGGGCTTTAATTTGACAGAATCACATCAAGCTGGCACTTCATACTCTTTTTTTTAAAAAGCTGTCACCTAGTTTTCCAGAGTCTGAGCTTTTATTTAAAAAAAAAAAAAAAAAAAAAAAGTGAGCCCAGAGCCTTTATGTTTGTGAAGAAAATCATGAAAACATGATCCGAGCATAAACTGACAAAACAATTTCAGACAATTGTGAACTACCTCATTCATCTTAGTAGGGTGGTGTCTCAAATGCGCAATTACAATAATTTAAATATCAACATTGTTAAGCATTTCACTACTGATCGCCGCATGGAAGAGTGACAAGCATGTTATGAAAATGTGCACAATCCACTGTGAATATAATTTGATTTGGTAACACAAGTGGTTTGTACTTGAAAGAATTACAACACTTTTTTCTCTCAATCTGCCCTGTGGAGCCAATAGGCCAGAGTGGAGGAAGGGAGTCCAGGGTGGGAAATGAGTCCCACCAAAGGGAAGCCATTCCAGCAGAGCTCAGCAAGGCGTCCTCCAAGCTGTCCCCAACTAGTCCAGGGCCTCTCCAGACAGTGGGAGCCTGGTCTGTTCAGGGATGGAGGTAGGACCAGGTGTATTCCTTTCTGTGTTTAGTGGCTGCTGTTCTCTCCTCTGCCGGAGGCTGTCTGCAGACTCAGGAAGGCATCACTGCAGCATTTATACTTGGTTCTCATTTTCAAGCTATTCTTTTCAACCACTAGATGGAGAGGGGGGTCTCAGTTACTACAGAGAATTCTTTCCCAGATATCTGCCTGATGGGTCTTGCCCACATGCTCAGGATCTAAATGATCACCATATTTGGGGTTGGGAAGGGATTTTCCCCTGGGTCAGATTGGCTGGGGTTTTTTCGCCTTCCTCTGCAGCATGGTCACTTGCAGGTTTAAGCTAGTGTAAATGGTGGATTCTCTGTAACTTGAAGTCTTTAAATCATGATTTGAGGATTTCAGTAACTCAGCCAGAGGTTAGGGGTCTATTTCAGGAGTGGGTGGGTGAGGTTCTGTGACCTGCAATGTGCAGGAGGTCAGACTAGATGATCACGATAACCCCTTCTGACCTTAAAGTCTGTGAGTCACCATGAGGGCTAGAAACATTTTTTTTAAATGAAAACTTAGATTTCTAAATCCATTGCATGACTCTGGGAGCTTGGGTAATAGGTGTGAGCCTATTTTGCCTGTGCCTTATTCCAGTCCTGCCTATGGGTGTACCGGTACCTCAGTGAGGGAGAGCCAGGCCCAAGGATCCAGCAGAAGATGCATGGTCGTATTTTGAACATCTGCACAATATACTGAGAGTAGTGTCTCATTCTGTTATCTCAAACCTTGCTGTGAGGAACTTGGTTTGTGGATGGAACTTGGGCAATGCCACCACTTCTTTTTTCCATTCTGATATAGAGCTTGTAGAAAGTATTGAAAGAGCGCGCACATTTGTGTTTATTCATTTCCTTGACCAAAGAGTCTCTTCTGGCTGCCCACAAAATGGACAGAGAGCTCTACATCTTCGAAGATGTGTGCGATAAAGTGATAATATCCATTTTGCAATCATGGAACAATAAGAGCTCAATAAGGGGAAATTTTCAAAGGTGCCTATAGGATTTCAGAGCAAAAGTCTAATTGGCTTTCAGTGGAACTTGTGCTTGTAAATCCCTTTTGTAAATTTCAAATTACTACATTAGAACCTTTTATTATGTGGCTTAAAGAACACAGTGAAGAACATGACTCAGAGACGTAGCTTTTCAGGGCTCTGTACATAGCTTTGTTGATCAGGGCAGAAATTAAAAAAGCCATCTTATAATTGATATGGAAAAGAGATATCATGTTAGACAAGAATCTAGGGCAGAGCCTTAAGACTACTTTGATCTTTGATGAAGAAAAGATGGAAATATCAGAACTTTTGTGTATCTACCCTTCCTACTGAATATGTAGCAACAAAAAGGGTATCTGAAAGGAACGGATACTAGGAATTGATTGGCTGAGTCCCATAATTATGCTTATATATCTATATGAATATAGATAATGCTTTTGGAAGAATTGTGCATTTGGCTAATGGCTTAAGATAAAACATTAATCCTGAGGAATCTAGATACAAAAGTGTGATTGTCAATGGATATTCTTGCTGTGCTTCCTCTTTGGGCCATATCTGCACTCTGCTCTATGGAGAGCCACTATCTGCATTCTTAACTCCTGAACCAGAAGCCCACTGAAGTCAACAGGAGTCAAAAGAGTTCTTTCCCTGGCTCCTTAACGATCTGAGCCAAAGCTGATTGAAGTTATTGTGAGGCTTTCCATTGACATGAATGGGCTTTGGCTCAGGCTGCTAGGAAACTAAGGAAAAGCTTTATTGAGTGGTGTGGAAATTTCCACATGGGGGGGCAATACCATTGCTTTTTCTGACAAACTTAGCAATAAGTGATAAACATTAATGGGGGCATATCAACTATACACTGCAATTAAAAACCCAAAGCTGACTCATGCCAGCTGACTCGGGCTAAAGGGCTTGGGCTGAGGGGTTGTTTAACTGCGATATAGAGGCTCGGGCTGGAGCCCAGACTCTAGGACCTGTGAGGGTTCCAGAGCTCAGGCTACAGCCTGAGCCCGAATATCTACAACATGATTAAACAGTCCCTTAGCCCAAGGCCTGTGAACCCAAGTCAGTTGGCACGGACCAGTCGTGGGTTTTTAATTGCAGTGTAGACATGCCCTGTAGTATGCAACAAAGGTGCCTTTTGCAGAAGGGCAGTAGCATTAGAAGAGCTGTGTTTTTCAAACTATCTTTTTGTTAGCATTACCCATTTTTTTTAACCAGCTGAGTCACATCTTTCTGGGAGAGAAATATTGTAGGTTCTTGTAGCCTTTCTGGACAATAGATAATCTGGAATAAATTCCTGTTTCCTTAGATCTCTTCTGGTTTCCGTTTGGAGCAGGAAATTCTAGAAACAGTTCCTTTTTATCATGGAGAAGGTGTGGATAGAGGAGATTACAATGCTAAAGGAAGAAGGAACAGGATTTCTATAAAAACAAACAAACTTTTTTTCCGAAATCAGGACCTAGCCCTCTCATCCATGATTAATCTCTAATGTTATCTGAATATAAATATTATTTCTGTTATGAGAGTCATGCTGAAAAGTAAATAGAAGTTTTATAAAGATCCTTCGTCTGAGTCACTAGACAGGTGGCACACACAGAAGATCTGGTCTAGTTTCTGAAAAAAACCCCTGTAAATTCTGAATTTAGACTGCCTCTGAATCACAGTCAATTTTTCTGAGCTGATAAAAATATCTGTGGATCTCTCTTGGGTGAGTTTTATGAAGAATTCTTTCAGTCTAGTTTATCTCTACAGAAATCAGAACCTTAGAAGAGAAATTTCCTAATACAAGTGCAGAGCCATAAAGTTTTTCTGGCTAAAACACATGGGTTCATGATATGTGCCAACAGTTTTACAGAATCCTGGAAAATATCAATGAAGACTTTGGTGATCAGAGACTAAGAACAATTTCCAGAATACATTTGTAGTTTGGGTTTGTATCTTTTTACGTGACATTTCAATGTTCATTCTATGTAGGCTCTGAAGATGCCACTAGTTCAAAACTTTCCATTTTATGGTCCAATACAGCTGGTTTTGGTCTGTGTGAATCTGCGGATGACTTGTTTTTTTGAGGAGATTTGTGGGGGGTGGCGGAAGGATGTCTAAACTTGTGTGAAGATTTTCTATATCCCTGAAGAGAAGTGACGAAGCTGGAGAAACTCCTTCTTCCCAATTCTCATGCAGCTCTAAGTGGAGAAGGAGAGGGAGGTGTTGGGAGAAAATAAAGGGCATCTGCTGGTATCTCCTTTGTGGCATGACTCTCTTGTAACAAGTATAAACCTGAAATCTAGTATTTTGGATTTCCTCTGGTAAGTAAATCTCCTGGGGGTAAGAGACACTTCTCTGGTCAAAATTTTGCAAGCCATTAGGGTAAATACTGAATTGATTCTTTTGCTTCAAGGTAGATAAAAAGGAGGAGAAAACAGAAATTTTGAAATGTGGGGTAAAAAGTGTGGATGATAAAATGCAGTTCTACCAGGCAGATGTGGACAGCTATAAAGCACCAACAGGATATTAATTAAAAGCAATATATTGTTCTGCCCAAAAATAGACACTTGAAAATGTTCCTAAAAATCATCTCAGGTTGCTTGGCTTTAGTAAAGGAATAGAGTGGCATAACACCTGTGCGATCTTACAGTTTTCACTAAAAATTTGATCCACTCTTGCTTGACAGTAAGTTGGGTTTGGTTTTTGTTTTTGTTTGTTTTTGAGGGTTTTTTAAATTCCATTCAAATTTATACTTAGGCTTATCTGGGTTCGTTGGCCAGAATGGTTTGGGTCAGATTCTGATCTCAGCTACACTCGTGTAATCTAAAGTAACCACTTTCAAATCAGTGGAATTATTCCAGATTTAAATCAGCGTGAATGAGAAATCATTGGAGCTACGCCAAGTTACATGAGTGTAACTGAGATAAATTTCTGGACTCCTGTATTCTGATTTTATTCAGTAGGGATAAAGACAGTAATTTTGGAAATATGTAAGTAAAGCTTTACTTCTCTTGAGGAAAACGTTATAGGCCAAATTCAAGTCTAACTTAAGCTGGCATCAACCTCTCAGTAGGAGCTGTATCCATTTACTAACTTCAGCACCCTAGTGCTGAATTTCCTCTACATGTATTCTACTATTCCAAAGCAACACAGACTTGAAGAAAAAGATTTCTGTAACTGAAGTGAACTTTCCAGTTTGGGAAATGATGGAAGGAGGTTTGTTCACCCCACAATATCAATTAACATAAATACTTTTTTACGATGATGATTGAATTCATTGTTTCCTGATGAGTCACTTGAGGGATTCAAAAGGAAACCAACCACTACAGTGAGGGAGCATATTGGATTCCAGCGAGGTATCAGTTCATAACTCATTCTCCCTAATTTTTTTACTTGGGAATTCTGATTTGTTTTTCTGGGTTTTTTTCTTCACTTGTTGGGAACAGTAATGTTCTATATATGACTTTGTGAAATTGTGTTAGTGTAGTGAATACAGATTCTATTTCAGCTCTTTTTAAAGATACTACAATTAAGTTGCATTTAATAGTTAGTG
Organism: Trachemys scripta elegans; assembly: GCF_013100865.1. Classification (NCBI taxonomy): domain Eukaryota; kingdom Metazoa; phylum Chordata; order Testudines; family Emydidae; genus Trachemys; species Trachemys scripta. The sequence goes on along the minus strand of NC_048308.1, from coordinate 34,234,653 downwards.
CTTCTCCATCCTCACCCCTTGAAGCTTCTATACATCCTCTCTTTTTTTAAGTTGCTCTTTTATGTAATAATAATTAACTATATGGGCTTTGAGAGTTCCTCAGTTCTTTCCCCTTGTCTCAGATATGGTTGGAGATCTGCATTTTTATTTTTATCTATTTATTGGGGATTAGGAGGGTAAGAGGGTTAATTTTAATATTTTAAAATTAACCATTTTCTCTTCTCACAGTTAATCTATGTTAATATGAATATATTCATTATAATATAAATGCATGCATAATTAAAAATAATTCCAGTCTGTCTGGAGACCATTTATGAGGATTCAGGTGGTGTGTGTTTGGATCAGAGAAAATAAAACACACCATTCAGAAGAGCTCCTCCACCACTTCCAGCATGTACATAATTCAAAGGTATGCCTGCTTAACAGATTGAGCAGATGGAATCATATTATGGACACACTGCATTTTTCCACCAGTGTGTAAGATGGCAGATCTGATTTTCAAATGGTTATGTTGGCTTCAAAATCTCTGGCCATTTCTGAGACTTCAGTCATGTTCATGAGTACCTGCACTCTAACACGATCTTTTAGGGGTTTTGCCATCAGGGCCGGCTCTAGGTTTTTTGCCACCCCAAGCACACAAAAAAAGCAAAAAAACCCAAAACAAAACAAAAAAACATCTCTGAGAGCGTAACTGCCGAAGCAAAAAAACAAAACAAAAAACACAACAACCCAGAATGCCACCCCTGGAATTCTGCCACCCCAAGCATGTGCTTCGTTTGCTGGTGCCTAGAGCTGGCCCTGTTTACCATCATGCCATAAATTGTCAGCATGATCTAATCTTTACTGTGGTGGCCCCTAAGGTATAAAACTTGCTCCTCCCAGACATACACCTGAGGGCAACCCTACATGTCTAAAAACTATGCTGCTTCAGGACTGTTTTTTGTTTTAATCATGAATGGTCCCACTTTGTCTCTTCAGTACTTTAGTCACTTTTGATTGGTCTATTTCCTGATGCTGCTAACTGTATTGCACTTTATATGCTCCATGGGCAGAGTTTGTTTTTCCAATAACCCCACTACTAACTAGGTGTCAAGAAACTAATGAGGTAGCAATAATCATGAAAGAGGGGGTTCCCTATTCTGGGCTGGGATCTGTGCCTGCAGTTTTTTTTCGGCAGATGATGATGGGTGGCATAAAAAGACTACAGAACTACTTGAATCCTCCATTTCTCTCTAGACGTGTTTGGATTAAATCTCAGTATGTTGATTCTTACTTGGAGATGTCCTTCCTCTTACTGTCTTCAGCTCTCTGTTAGGGTTTATGCTCAGAAGGAAGCAGCTGTAGAAGTCCGTAGAATGCTACCACAGACGGTGCATCTTTAGTCTTTGCCACATATAGTGCATATCTTCTGTTCAGTATTCTCTTCCTCCAGTAGCTTCCCAATAAAGAACATATGTGAGAGACCTAACATGTTTTAATATATGCTAAAATATAACAAAAAACAAAATCACTAAACCAGAGAGAACAATTTTGACCATTGACAAAGCAGGAATCAAACTGGGAATGAGAGTTAGGGAAAGACTTACCTTGTTGGAGGGCTTAAACATGCTTGGTTCCTACTGGTTGCCACTTTCCTGACTGACATGATAATAAGGGACTATTCATTGGTCCTTGCTGGTGGCAACCGAGTCACAGAAGAAGGCTATTTCTTAGTATTTCTCAGTTGTATGTAGCCATTATATCTGCTCATCTGATTTTGCTGAGCATTTATTCCATTAAAATGGATACCATACACTATAATTTGTAGTAAATGATTAGGAATTATAAATGTATGATTTTCATGGTTATACTAATTGCTTACTATGCCACTGCTCATATACAGATATAATGGTGATATATTTGATAAGTAGTGTATTTGATAAGCAGTTCTAAAGAAAGCCAAGAGATTAACTTGAACTATAAATCTTATATTAGACCAATGATTTAAATGTGATATAAAGATTCCTGGTACTGTATTCAGTTGATGAAAACAGTTATATAAAATATAACTCTAGCTATTTTCATGAACCCATATTTTTACACAGATATCAAACATGTGTCTCATTTACAGGCTACATTTAAAGGATGGATGGATATTATGTATGCAGCTGTTGATTCAAGAGCTGTAAGTACAATATATGTTCTAAAGACTTCTTTTCCTTGTATAGACTCTGAGTTCTAAGTTTAACAAAAATGAGTGAGTGAGCATGGCAAAAATTCTGCTAAGTATGAATTATTGTAAACTGATAGCAAAACTCCCATTGATTTCAATAGGTGCAGGGCAAAAATGTATTAAATAGTAAGAGCGCTAAGGTACTATCCCAGGACAGAAGTATTTTGGATCTTTATGTTGTGAGTTGCTGATTTGTCAATGAATTGTTGACATGGAATATTAGTGCTGATTTTTTTTTTTCCAAAACTTGTTTTGTAGGTACTGGATCAACCCGACTATGAAGGCAACCTATACATGTATCTCTATTTTGTCATCTTTATCATTTTTGGATCGTTTTTCACCCTGAATTTGTTTATTGGTGTTATCATTGATAACTTCAACCAGCAAAAAAAGAAGATAAGTATTAAAGTGTCTCCTCTCTGTCCTAAAGACAATATAAGACATTGCTTTTTGAAGTCATAAAAAATGTGGAATGATTGTCCCAAGCATTTATTCTGATTGAAACAATTGAAAAGCATTATTATATAAAAGATACAGTACAAGATACAATATCCTATAGCTTCATAGTAGTCCGGGTGATGAGTGGAACACATCCTTTCCCTTCCCCCCATCCCCAAGTTATTTAGTGTCCTGTGGATATTCCTTTCAATGTAAGTGGAGGACTAATACATTCTCACTCCTGGCCACTTCCTACAAACTCTTTATGTGGTTGCACCATTGATTCTAAGCCACTCTATGCAAGCACTTATTATTTTCTCTGGGGGTTTTTTTTTCCCCCTTTTTGGCTGAAAATTCTGGCCCTTCTCAATCTGAAGGTGATTATTATAAAAATGCAAAGATAATCTTTTGAGCTATTTTGAGCTATCAGTACATGCAAAACATAGTACATTACTTCTTTGTGGCATCTCTGCATACTTCCACTAATGCCTCAGTGATCCTGAACCTTCTATAAAGCCATGACAGCACTGAACACTTGGGGATAGATTCACAGAATGACATAGGCACCTAACTGCCACTTTAGTGCATAAATCCCAGCACCAGGCCCCACCTGCTCAGCTGCTGCCAAACTTGTAGGCACCTAAATTTGCTTGGATTTTTGCAGTAAAAATTCTCTAGGCCCCTATGTTGTTGTGTACTGCAGCCCCATGCCAGGTGTCTGGATGCCTAAGCCACAGAACAATGCATGAACCAGGAGAAGCTAGGCATTCCTGCACCGAACTTGCCTGCAGGGATCAATCCAGTAAATGTGTTCAGAGCTCACCTACCGGATCAGGCTCCTATAGGTGGGCTTACACAACATGATGGGGGAGGGGGAGAGAGGGAGGACTGCTCTTATAACTTTTAGCCTAGTGGTTGTTAGTCACCTGGGATATGTCAGACCCACAGTTCAAGTCTTCCCCCTCCCCACCACATATGGGATCAGCAGAAGAGATTTGAACTGTGATCTACCATAGGCCACTGGGCTTTGGGATACTCTGATGTGGGGCTCCTTCATTCTCTCCTTTTCAAGCTATCCCACTGTGGATAAATAATCTTTAAAAGTTGTTTGGCGCAGATGGAGTGGATCCTAGCTCTTCTGCCTCTGTGGTGAGTGCTCTAACCACCAGGCTATAGTGTCATTCTCATGCTCTCTCGCTCTCTCTCTGGCCCAATGATTCTTTAATTATTTATCTTAAGTATAACAGGTTGAAAGGGACAGACTGTGGGAGCCCCACACATCAGAATCCCAGTTCAAATCCCTTCTCCCCATCAAGTGGAGGGGGACTTGAACTGGGGGTCTCCCACATCCCAGCTGAGTACCCTAATCACGGCGCTAAAAGTTATGAGGGACAGTCTCCTCTCCCAGCTTCTTGCTCAAATGGCATAGGTGCCTAACACAAAGAGAGGGTTTGCAGCTGAGAATCCCAAGCAGAGGGAGGTACCTCCCTGTAGCCCAATTTTAGGCACCTATCTCCAAGAGAGAGGCAGGGCTTAGCACAAGCCCCCTCAGCTTGGCATCTCCCACTGGCTATTTTAGGTGAGGAACCGCCCAACAATGCTGCCTTTTTGTGAATCCCATTCTGAGGTGCCTCTCTCTCCCCATTCGTTGTGCAGAGAACCTAGGTGCTGAACTCAGGCTTTGTGAATTCCAGTGATTTTCTAGGCACCTAAAATTTATACATGGCAACACTCAGCATCATCCCACCTAAGTGCCTCTGTGAATCTTGCCTTTGGTGTCTTAGACCGTTATTAGGAAGGTGTGAGCTGCACCTGCCTCAATTCCTTTTTGACTATGGTCTGTTATGGATGTGTGGAATCTCACTGTTGTGCCAGGTCTGCCTGACTGTTGGATGTTCTTTTTTAAAACCCCTTCTTATAGTTTTGTCTATGTGAACATTTAGTGTGCGGAAAGCTGGGGTGTGAATCTACAGCACACAAGCGTGCTGTGCACTAAATGGCCACGTGGACCCTCCTACCACATACTGACAGTTCCCTAGTGTGCACTGGAGTACAGTAGGGAACTTTTAATGCATGGTAGCAGGGTCCACCTGGACCCTAATTGCATGGCATGCTAGTGTGCTGTAGATTTACACTTCAGCTTACTGCGCAATAACTGTTTGTGTAGATAAGCCCTTAGTATCTGTTAGTCTTAGCTAGCTAAATATATATATTACCAAATCATTCCCTTTTCAGTTAAAAATCTAATATTTCATTTTACCTCAGTGCATTCTCTCACTTTGCTTGGGTCAGTGCTGACAATGGCAGACCTGAAGAAGAGTTTCAAGAGGTGTGCCTGCAGTTCAGGGATATTCCTGAAATACGATGCACGCACATGCTACCTCTTTTGTCTGGAGGAAACTCACCTCCCAAGAGATGTAAAGTCTGATAGGTTTTTATTCCTCAAGCCCTTTGAGTAAGGCTGTCAGAGAGAGCAGTGGATTCTGGCTGGCACACCATGAATGGCCCACAATGGCTGTCTTCAACTCCCAACTTCTCTACCACTTGCCTCCTGAAGCCAATCTTGACTCTGCCTAATAAGGACTCCACTACAATGTCTAAATAGAAGCCAGACAGGACATAGGAGTTAAAAGAGGACCACTTCAGTGCTGACAGCATTAAAACCACAATCTTCAGCTCCAGTCAGTCTCTTCCAGGTCTGAACAATCACAATTGAAGGACTCTTTTTTCAAGGCCCTCAAAGACCTTGGGGTCCCAGTGCCAGTATTTTGTTACCTAAGTCAGAAAATAGTTTTCACTCCAGTACTGATATCTGAAAGACACTGGAAAATTCTGGTGCTGATACCTTGATGTTATCTACATCCTGGGTGGTGTTGACATTTCAGGAGTGCCATAAGAAATGCCTTCACTGAACAGAACTGAATTTTTGATTTCATGTCGGATGCCAATTTTTTCTCTCTCTAGCTCCCTGGAAACATAGGAAGAAGAGCAAGTGTGCTGAAAAAGATCCCCCAGCATTAAGGGGAAAGCACCATAGAAAAAAGCAGTAGTAGTACTTATCTTGGAAGAGCACCAATTGGGCATTGACTCCTCTGGATCCAACTTCAACCTCTCCTCTCTGGTGCCAAAGACACCATCAGCATCTCCTGCTGATATAGCCTTTGCCTTACCAATGTTGTTTCCTTGGGCTCCTTTCCCAGATGTCTTCTCCTCTTCCAAGAAATCTCAGAAGAGGCAGACTTGGTTCATTCAGTTACCCTGATTCCTTCCTACTGCTAATTCCACCTCCCATTTTGGGATTTGTATGCCCCTGAAGACCATTTCTTCCCCTTCAATGGACATCAGACAAAAGGCCTACCCATCAGGGAAAACTATATAGGGAAGAGAACTCAGTCATGGGGAAGGAGACCCAGGGAAGAAGAGACCTGCTGAAGGCAGGATGGAGAAAACCACAGGGAGTAGGACAGGTTCCTGTGATAAGGCCTGTAAGAAGCATGGAGATCTCTGAGGGAAGAGCACAGAGTCCTTATGGAGGGGAGGCAGTGGGAAACCTGCTGGGAGGAAACAGCATAGAGGAACTCAGCAGGGCCCAGGAGTAAGGGCAAAGAGCACAAAACTTCAGTGTAGCCCAAGAGGGGCAGAAGAAATTGGTTTGGATATTTATTTGGATTTACAGTTGGACTTTTGTTACCCATGAACTTAGGAGGTGATCTGGCTGAAAAGCTGGGCCATGGAAGACCCAGACAGAGACAGGCCAGCATAGAGCCAAGGAAGTGGTCAACAGGGGGTGTTAGACGTGAAGTCCTGTGCAACACCATTCTCTGCTGCTAGAGGGGGACTGTGGCAGTGCGTGCAAACACTAACAGGCACCCAAAAAACAGATCTGTGAGGCAAAGGTTCTGTGTTTGGGATACACGCTTCTTGTCACTCCTCTTTCTCCCCAATTTTGATATGTATGTCAGGAGCAAAGAACCAACTCTATCACATTCCCCACTTCCAGACTGGAAGGACATAACAGTGGACAAGTAGGTCCTAGATGCAGTAGAACTCGAGCTGATCAGGATTTTTTTGGCTAAATGTGTTTTCATCAAGGTTTCTCAGTTCCAGGATTAAATTTCAGGTTAGAGAGAAACTCACCCCAGGTTCATGTCTCTGCATCTCCCACATCCCAGATGAGTGCCCTAATCACCAGGCTATAGAGTCTGTTTCTCACTCTCTCTTGCCCAGTGTTATTTAATTATTTATACAAATGGAACAGCTCCAACAGGAGAGACTGAGAGAGACCCACGCCAAAATAGCCTATAGCATGGTGCCTATGGCGCTCATTGGAGGGTGTGGTAGACGTATATTCAAGTCCCTTGCTCTGAAACTGGCAGAAGTAGAGATCTGAAAGGTGGCCAGCTGGAACTCAATACATATATTCACTCAACATTACTATAGTACTAGATTTAGCTTCACAGTTTGATGCCAGGTTTCGCAGAGCTGCTTTACCATCTTTTTTATTTGAGAATTCCTCAGCCCATCAGTCATCTCAGCTACACTGAGCTTACCAGCCACCAGTGAGTGGAATTATGCACAGGTTCCCTGAAGAAGAAAGAGAGATTACTTACCAGTAGCTGTAGTTCTTTGAGGGACATCTCTGAATATTCAAACTCCCTACTCAACTTCCTCTCTTCCTCAGTTTCCTATCCATCTTGGACTGTGAACAGATGTGATTGAGGGTCACACTTCTCTTACATAATTTTGGGCCATGTATATTGGGGATGCAGTGGCAAAGTTTTTCAGAAGGTTCTGGACCACCATGGTGCAGGTACTTTGTATCCCATGACTATGGATATGCAGAGGTATTCCTCAAAGAACTACAGTTTCTGGCGAGTCTCCTCTGTTTACCTATAATTGTTGGTGTCAGAGTCCTTCTCTTCCTTCATCCTACAGTAGGATCATCCAGATCTGTAAGCATTATTGTATGAGGAAACAAGGAAGTCTAGTTTTAAGAAGGGTGAGGGAAGTAGGGTGCAGGGAAGAGTAAAACTGACAAAAATAGTGGTAAGTAATTGTCTCTTGTCCTTTCTCCCTTCCTTGTTGAACAATAAAGATATCCAGAACTGCAAGAGAATATTATAGGCAGTAGATAATATACATTGAATGACTGCTTTAAAGAAAAATCCCCATTGTTTGAGAAAATCAGGTCCACATCAGAATGGGTTACAGAAGAGTGAGGACTGGCCCCGATAGCAACATTACAAATGCCCACAGCCATTGCTTCACCCCTTTGTGCCCAAAAGGTGGCTAAACTTCTTGTTCAATGTGACCCTGAAAGAGGTTGGGCGTTTTACTCATTCATTTGTGTGGAAGTGCTTGAATTTGATAGCCTACCTAATATTGACAGGATGTTAGTGCCTTGTCTTGATACACTGGGACCTGAAACTAAAACCTCATGAGCTTAATAGTTAATTAGACTCTGTTACTTGATGCCTTTAATGCATGTCAGTATTTAACTCTGCAGAGAGCCAATGAAAAAGTAGCTGATAGTAATATGTCTCCTGTGATCTCCTAGTGAGGATGTATTTATAATGTCTCCACAATAAAATATAAGATTATAAGAGACACTTATTTTCCTTGTAATCCCTTTTGTCTTTTGAATGTGAATAAAGTTTTGAAAGATTATTCATGTAAATATGGTTGTAACCAGTTTTGATTTCATTTCCTTACTTTGGAGGTCAAGACATCTTTATGACAGAAGAACAGAAGAAATACTACAATGCAATGAAAAAGCTGGGATCCAAGAAACCACAAAAACCTATACCTAGGCCAGGGGTAAGAATGATTTACTTTAATCTGTCCAGACTAAAAGGTCAATTTAAAAGAAAAGAAGAAATATTAGCTTGTAAGCAGTTTATTTAGAGTTCACATTTGTATAAAGACTAGATATTTGATCTATAAAAAGCTCATGTACAAGTTATCATTAAGGTAACCAAAAGTGAAAAATTTAAACACATTAAAGAAAGAAAGTACCTTTTCCCTCTGCTACCATATTTTTCTTTTTTTAATATGTAAAGAGGAAAAGATCCAGGAATCTGAACTCTATTGTATGCCCCTTTCCTGTGAATAATAATAATGATAATAAATCATTGCCATACTGTCTGCTTTCATTGTAACAGTTCTAAGAAGAAAAATCTGTCAGTTTACTCAGCAGTAAAGAACATGTATATATTAAGGCTGGGATTTTCAAAGAAGCATGAGGGATTTAGTTGCCCAAGTCCTATCAAAATTCAATTGGAGTTGGTTGTCTAAGTCTTTTAGGATCCTTTGAAAATCCTATTATGTTTTAACATGTTATAGGTGGAGCTTGTGGAAACACCTATAGTTAAAGTTACCTAACACTTCCCATTGTAATTCCCTAATTTCAATTGCTTATAACTTTGCTAAACTTTTATCATTTGGGTTAAAAATTCTCATGCTTGCTCCTTACCTCAGGATGAATTTTTCTGGAAAATGTCAGCAAAAACGTCCCATGCAATTTCCAGAGTTGGGGGGGAGGGACAAGAAGTTTTACCAACATTAAATAATTTGTCCAATAATTTTTTGGAAGAACTCTAATATTAGAAAGAATACTAAGGTTGCAAAGTCAACCACTCAAAAATTAAGACATGCCAGAATCAAAACTGCCAGAATCATGCAACCTTAATTCCCCTCCCCTTGTGGATATGCATTAGAACAGTCTTTCATTACATGATCACAATCTATTCTTTCTACCCTTGCCTCATTCAGTGCACAGAACGGACAGTGAATGAGAGAGAGGGTATCAGAAAGTGAACGGGTGTTTAAGGTTGTAAATTGGGACCCAGTAGAGCTGAACTCTTTCAGCTCTGCTTCAAACTTGCTGTGTGATGCTGGACAAGACTATCACAACATGTACATGCAAGGGAGCTGAATTAAGCTCTAATATTTGTATTATTAATTTGACAAGGCTGCCCTTTTACTGAAGTTCTATACACTGTGTTATTAAGAGATTTTCTTACCTTCTTCCAGTATAATATAGAATAGAATAATAATTGTTAGGTGTGAATTGAATGGTTCTTTTTTCCCCCCTCCAGAACAAATTCCAAGGCATGGTATTTGATTTTGTGACAAAACAAGTATTTGATATTGGCATCATGATTCTTATCTGCCTTAACATGGTCACCATGATGGTAGAAACAGATGATCAGAGTGATGAGATGCAAACTATTTTACAGCGGATTAACCTGGTGTTTATTGTCCTTTTCACTGGAGAATGTGTTCTGAAACTGATTTCACTCCGTTATTACTACTTCACCATAGGGTGGAACATTTTTGATTTTGTGGTTGTCATTCTCTCCATAGTAGGTAAGAATTGTTTGTTAAATTAAAAAGAGGCTAAAATGAGTGGAAGATGAAAATTTACTTAAGGTGCTTCATGTTTGGCTTTTGCTATTACAATGCTTACAATTAAGTTGTTTAGCTTTTCATTTCCTGTAACTTTATCTAGAGTAATCATCAAAATTCTTATATTCAGCCATCACCATAGTATCTGACTATATTAGGAATAATTTGTATGAGAGAATTGATAAGAACTTCTTCTATTGCCATTCTCAGTGTCAGAAATTACACATTATCCACTCTTGAACTATCAGATCTCTTTTACATAAGATATATTAAAAATTAAAGTAAAACCTATACAGTACATTTACTTGACATATGAAATGTTAGTAATCATATAAAACATGACTGAATGATTTGGGAGTCTTTGCAATCCTCCATCATTCTGATACTGTAGTACAGAAAGATTAAATTGCTGTAAAATATTTTCCCCTTACTTACTAGCTGTTTTGTTTTTACAGGTATGTTTCTAGCAAAGGTGATCGAAAAATATTTTGTGTCCCCCACCTTGTTCAGAGTTATCCGACTCGCCAGAATAGGTCGAATCCTGCGTCTCATTAAGGGAGCTAAAGGGATCCGCACTCTGCTTTTTGCTTTGATGATGTCTCTTCCTGCTTTGTTTAACATTGGTCTCCTGCTTTTCCTGGTCATGTTTATCTATGCTATATTTGGAATGTCCAACTTTGCCTATGTTAAGAGGGAAGCAGGGATTGATGACATGTTCAACTTCGAAACTTTTGGCAACAGCATGATCTGCCTATTTCAGATTACCACATCAGCTGGTTGGGATGGCTTGTTAGCACCAATTCTTAACAGTGGAGAACCAGACTGTGATCCTAATAAACCTCACCCAGGAAGCTCTGTTAAAGGAGACTGTGGTAACCCTTCAGTTGGGATTTTCTTTTTTGTCAGTTATATTATCATCTCATTTCTAGTTGTAGTAAACATGTATATTGCTGTTATTTTGGAGAACTTCAGTGTTGCTACAGAAGAAAGTGCCGAGCCCTTGAGCGAGGACGACTTTGAGATGTTCTATGAGGTTTGGGAAAAATATGATCCAGATGCAACCCAGTTCATGGAATTTGCAAAACTGTCTGATTTTGCAGCTGCACTTGATCCACCTCTTCATTTACCAAAACCAAACAAAGTTCAGCTTATTGCAATGGATCTGCCCATGGTGAGTGGTGACAGAATTCACTGCCTTGACATCTTGTTTGCTTTTACAAAGCGTGTTTTGGGGGAAAGTGGAGAGATGGATGCACTTCGAATACAAATGGAAGACCGGTTTATGGCATCCAATCCTTCAAAAGCCTCCTATGAACCAATTACAACCACATTAAAACGAAAACAAGAGGAGGCATCTGCTGTCATTATTCAGCATGCTTTCAGACGTTACCTTTTAAAACGAACAGTAAAACAGGCTTCATTTGCATACAACAAAAATAAAATCCAAGGAGGGATTGGTCAATGTATCAAAGATGAAATTCTTATTGACAAGTTAAATGAAAATTCATTTACAGAGAAAACAGACATGACCACCTCAACAGCAGTTTGTCCACCTTCCTATGATTGTGTAACAAAGCTAGTAAAAGAAAAACATGAAAAGGAAGACAAAGATGTCAGAAAGAAGGAAAAATAAAATGCAAGGAAACAATTCTGTTTGTCTGAAAAGTTGTTTACAGCCTGTGAAGGTGATGTGTTTGTGTCCACAGGACTCCTGTAGGAGGTCTATGCCAAACAGACAGTTTTTAAAAATATACTGTATACATAAGGTCAGTGCCTATAACAAGACAGTGACCCCTTGTCAGTAAACTGTGACTATAATATGGGGAAACAACCTTGACTGGAGGTTACCATTTTCACTACCAGCTGACACTGCTGAAGAGGAGAGAAAAAATGGCTACTCAGACTGTAGGGACCAGTTAAAGGGGTGAAAACCAATAAATTTTTGTGTGTTTAGCATAAAACAATACAGTAACTGTATCCACTGTTTGCATTTCAACTGCCACGTTTGTCATATTTTTACAAAATCTGTGTTGGTGGATTCATCTTTTTTTTTAATCATATGTTTATTATATGTAACTATTTTTGTAAATGGGGTTTATGTTGGGGAAGGGTTAAGTATTACTTTACAGGTATGAGGACCAGGTGTTCTGTAATATGACTCTCTAATATACACACAGAAATTATTTGCATGAAGGCATGCTGCACTTATAGATCATGCATGAAAAACATTGAGTCACAGAGAACAACAGATTTTTAACTACTCTGTGTTTCTGGGAGGGAGTAATAAATTCTGAGGTGCTTAATTAATGTATTCATGTTGTGTCACATCAGACGAGTCTTTATATGCCTGTAAAGTTCTCTATAATCCACAAGAACAGAATAGATGGATTATTTTTACACAGACCATTAAATCTCAGCAAGTGCAAACTTCATTGTAAGGTCTGGAGTCCAAGGTTTTATGTCTTTGTCAAATGGTTTTCTGTATAAAAATATTAAAAGAATCTGCCCTATAAAACAGAATTGACCAAAACGAACCCTTTATAAAATTGTTCTGCTTTATCCTGCAGTATTGTTTGGCCATCTTCAGCTCTCAGTAAGGTTGACATTGTATATGTTAATGAAAAGCCCTCTCTTATGTAAATAGTAATTTTACCCTGTGGTGCATGTTTGAGCAACCAAATAATGACATGAGCACATTTATTGCATCAAATATGTACCACAATAAGTGTAGTGTGCAAGCTTTCAACAGGTAAAAGTATGTATTCTCTACCATTATAGATAGTTTGGATGCTATCAATGCATGTTTATACTGCCTATGCTGCTGTTCTTTCAACAGTCCAGAATTCTTAATTATGGGAAACCATACATCAGAGGTAAAGAGAAACAAATTGTTCAACAAGACCTCATTTCTTCACATCATTAAGCAATAGTTTGCACCTAATTCAAGAGCTTTTTTGTTTTAAATTTTTAAATCTTAAGTGAAAACATATGGTGTATAGCAAAACTGTACAGATGTGTTGCAAACTGCTAAACCTGTTGAAAATAATGTGGTTAGAATTTTATAAGCAAATATAAATATTGTAAAAAAACCATTTTATTTTATTTTTCAGCATTATGTACATAATATAAGAAATGAATTTTATCTTCAGGTTGATGTCACAGCCATTTTTATTACTTTCTGACCACAGCACTTTTTCATGGAAGAACTTGAGAAAATAAGAAATGAAGACAAGAATGGGTAGTTGTAGGTTTCTGCTTTTTTACTATATTTGAAAACATTTCCATTTGAAATAATTTGATAATTTCTGCAAAAGAAGTGCACAATTTGCTTGATAACAAAAGGCTATATTTTTTGCTTTGGAAAAGGATGCAAAGTTTTGTTTGAATTTCTAGCAGTGCCTGCATCAGAATTTTAAAATATCCTTTTTCCTTCACAGAATCCTTTATCTTTTCAGGGTTTATTTACATATATTCTTTTTGATTCATGCTGCATTAGAACTACTATTAATATAATCTGGGTCCACAATATTTTTTCACAAAAACGAAGTAGCAAAATTGTATAATCAAACACATCAGGACATTTTATGTTTCTTACACAGGAAAATTACATATAGACTTCTTTTATTAAAACTATTGACTTATACTGTATTAGTGAACTGCATGCAGGAAGATGCTATTACCCTAACTGATGCTAAACAACATTATTAATGCGCCAAAATAATAAAGATTACATTTTTTATTGTATTCCCTTGTCTGTTTTTATTAACTAAAATTAATATAAGATCAAAGTTGTTATATTATAGTGCATAAGGATCTGATCCTGCATACCATTACAACCAGGTATAGTGCTTACTATCAGTCAGAAATCTATTGCTGTCACTGGGCTGTACCCCTTAAGTAGTACTGCCACTGATAATGTTCATAGGATCTTGTAATAAAATAGAGTAACAAAAATACAAAAGGGATATAATATTTGGTGGGAGGAAACAGATCTAATGTGAATAGGAACTTGATTAAGATTACAATGACAAAGTTATTTTTGTATAATACTCCACCTCTTTTATAACTTCACAGTTATTTTTTTTCCCTTTCAAAGGGTCTGTTCCTGGCACCCTTACTCAAGCTGAGTAGCTCCAGAAATCAATGGAGTTACTTACATATTGCCAAAACATTCTCCCACCTCTGTGGGTATCTGCATGCGTGGGAGAGCAGCCTCCCTGGTGCCGCCACATCCCTATCCTGTGGCGTGTTGGTAGAGAATAGACTCAGCCTTGGCTTGATCTCACAAATGCATCAGCAAGCCCAACTGTACCGCTACCATGTACCAGGTATAGACCTGTCTTAGGGTATGTCTACACTACAAAATTACTCCGATTTTACAGAAATCGATTTTTGGGAACAGATTGTATAAAGTCGAGTGCATGCGTCCACACTAAGCACATTAATTCGGCGGTGTGCGTCCATAGTACCGTGGCAAGCGTTGACATTCCAAGCGGTGCACTGTGGTAGCTATCCCACAGTTCCCGCTGCTCATTGGAATTCTGGGTTGAGCTCCCAATGCCTGATGGGGCCGAAAATTTGTCGCGGGTGGTTATGGGTAAATGTTGTCAGTAAACCCTTCCTCCGTGAAAGCAACAGCAGACAATCATTTCGCGCCCTTTTCCCTGGATTGCCCGAGCAGACGCCATAGCATGGCAAGCATGGAGCCCATTCAGCTCACCGCAGTAGTTATGAGCATTGTAAACACCTCGCGCATTATCGTGCAGTTTATGCAGAACCAGAAGCTGAAAAACCAGGCAAGGAAGCGACGGCAGCATGGTGACGAGAGTGATGAGGACATGGACACAGACTTCTCTCAAAGTGCGGGCCCCGGCAATGTGGACATCATGGTGTTAATGGGGCAGGTTCATGCTGTGGAATGCCAATTCTGAGCCCGGGAAACAAGCACAGACTGGTGGGATCGCATAGTGTTGCAGGTCTGGGATGATTCCCAGTGGCTCCGAAACTTTCGCATGCGTAAGGACTCTTTCATGGAACTTTGTGACTTGCTTTCCCCTGCCCTGAACCGCAAGAATACCAAGATGAGAGCAGCCCTCACAGTTCACAAGCGAGTGGAGATAGCTCTCTGGAAGCTTGCAACGCCAGACAGCTACCAGTCAGTCAGGAATCAATTTGGAGTGGGCAAATCTACAGTGGGGGTTGCTGTCATGCAAGTAGCCAACGCAATTACTGAGCTGCTGCCATCAAAGGTAGTGATTCTGGGAAATGTGCAGGTCATAGTAGATGGCTTTGCTGCAATGGGATTCCCTAACTGTGGTGGGGCAATAGACGGAATCCATATCCCTATCTTGGGACTGGACCACCAAGGCAGCCAGTACATAAACTGCAAGGGGTACTTTTCAATGGTGCTGCAAGCACTGGTGGATCACAAGGGACATTTCACCAACATCAACGTGGGATGGCCGGGGAAGGTTCATGACGCTCACGTCTTCAGGAACTCTGGTCTGTTTAAATGGCTGCAGGAAGGGATTTACTTCCCAGACCAGAAAATAACTGTTGGGGATGTTGAAATGCCTATAGTTATCCTTGGGGACCCAGCATACCCCTTAATGCCCTGGCTCATGAAGCCGTACACAGGCACCCTGAACAGTAGTAAGGAGCTGTTCAACTATAGGCTGAGCAGGTGCAAAATGGTGGTAGAGTGTGCATTTGGACGTTTGAAGGGTCGTTGGTGCAGTTTACTGACTCGCTCAGACCTCAGCAAAACCAATATCCCATTGTTATTGCTGCTTGCTGTGTGCTCCACAATCTCTGTGAGAGTAAGGGGGAGACATTTATGGTGGGGTGGGAGGTTGAGGCAAATCGCCTGGCCACTGATTATGCGCAGCCAGACACCAGGGCAATTAGAAGAGCACATCAGGAGGCGCTGCACATCAGAGAAGCTTTGAAAACAAGTTTCATGACTGGCCAAGGTACCGTGTGACAGTTCTATTTGTTTCTCCTTGATGAAAACCTGCCCCCTTGGTTGACTCTAATTCCCTGTAAGCCAACCGCCCTCCCACCTTCGATCACAGCTTGGAAATAAAGTCACTATTGTTTAAAAACCATGTATTCTTTATTAACTGATTATAAAAATAGGGAGATACCTCATAAGGTAGCCCGGGTGGGTGGGGGAGGAGGAAAGGAAAAGGCCACTTCAATACTTGTTGAATGACAACCTTCTGTCCACTGGGGTGGAATGGTTGGGTGCCCGGAGCCTCCGCCCCCGCGTTCTTGGGTGTCTGGGTGAGGAGGCAGCCATGGAGCTTGGGGAGGAGGGAGGGTGGTTAAACAGGGGCTGCAGGGGCAGTCTCTCCAGCTGACATTCCTGAACCTCCACCATACGCGGGATCATGTCCGTTTGTTCCCGCAGTAGCCCCAGCGTTACATCCTGCCTCCTCTGATCTTCCTGCCGCCACCTCTCCTCACGTTCACTGGCCGCTTTCCTGTTCTGTGCTATTGTGTCCCTCCACAATTTCTGCTGAGCTCTTTCAGTGCGGGACGCCTGCATGAGCTCAGAGAACATTTCATCACGCATGCGTGTTTTTTTGCTGCTTTATCTGAGATAGCCTTTGGGACAGAGGAGGGAGGCTTGAAACATTTGCAGCTGCAGGAGGAAAAAAAGGGAGAGAAGATACATTTTACAGAACAATGGGTATACTCTTTCATGGTGAACAACACTATTCACATTACATAGTACATGTGATTTCAGTACAAGGTCATTTTTTGCATCTTACATTGAGTGCCTGTGGCTTTGGTGTTAGAGATCAAACACGCCGGGCAACAGAATTCAGCTTGCAGGCAGCCATGGTAAGCCATAGTCTTTCGGCTTCTGCAACCTTCATAGCAGCAGCGCCCTCCTTTCCCATACCAAGCAAAACCCGTTGAGTTGTCCATTTAGGGCTGTGGTTTTTGTGTTAACGTGCAGCAGCAGAAACCAAACTAACCCCCTCCCCCCGCATCCTTTTCTCTGGGATGACCGCTTTAACCCTCCCCCCACCGCAACGTGTGGTTGGTATCAGGGAAGATCCCTGCTAGCCAAACGCGAACGGCTCAGCGCCAATGCCTTCGCCCCCCTCACTGCTTGGCTAACTGCGGGGAGGATTTCTTTTCAGCCACAGGCAAACAGCCCAGTAGGAACAGCCACCTATGAACAGCTTAATTAAATTCCCGTATTTTAACCAGGTTACCATGAACAATATCACTCTCCTGAGGATAACACAGAGAGATAAAGAACGGATGTTGCTTGAATGCCAACAAACACCAGGACCATACGCTGCCAGGCTTTGTCATGCAATGATACCAGATTACTTGCTACTAGCATGGCGTGGTAAGGTGTCCTACCATGGAGGACGGACTAAGGCTGCTCTCCCCAGAAACCTTCTGCAAAGGCTTTTAGAGTACCTCCAGAAGAGCTTCATGGAGATGTCCCTGGAGGATTTCCGCTTCATCCCCAGACACGTTAACAGACTTTTCCAGTAGCTGTACTGGCCACGAATGCATCCCAAGTCCTCAGGGCAAATTAATCATTAAAAAACGCTTGCTTTTAAACCATGTTTTATATTTACAAAGGTACACTCACCAGAGGTCCCTTCTACGGCTTCATGGTCTG
Organism: Trachemys scripta elegans; assembly: GCF_013100865.1. NCBI lineage: Eukaryota > Metazoa > Chordata > Testudines > Emydidae > Trachemys > Trachemys scripta. The sequence continues at coordinate 34,216,945 of NC_048308.1, read as the reverse complement.
GAATACCGCCTTGGGAGGGTATTTCAGTCAGGGTGAGAAAAAGATCCTGGCTGTCGGGGAGAATGGTGTGCTGTGTGCTCTCCTCAATCTCCTCCTCCTCCTCCTCATCTTCCCCGCCCGCAAAATCCTCAGACATGGCAACTGAGAGTACTCCATCATCGGAATCCACGGCCAAGGGTGGGGTAGTGGTGGTGGCCCCCCCTAGAATTGCCTGCAGCTCAGCGTAGAAGCAGCATGTCTGCGGCTCTGTCCCGGAGCGTCCGTTTGATTCTTTGGCTTTCTAGTACGCTTGTCTCAGCTCCTTAAATTTCACGCGGCACTGTGTTGAGTCCCTGTTGTGGCCTCTGTCCCTCATGGCCTTGGAGATTTTTTCAAATGTTTTGGCATTCCGTCTTTTGGAACGGAGTTCTGATAGCACGGATTCATCTCCCCATACAGTGATCAGATCCAGTACCTCCTGTATGGTCCATGCTGGAGCTCTTTTTCGATTCTGGGACTGCATGGTAACCTGTGCTGATGAGCTCTGCATTGTCAACTGTGCTGATCAGCTCTCCACGCTGGGCAAACAGGAAAGGAAATTCAAAAATTTGCGGGGCTTTTCCTGTCTACCTGGCCAGTGCATCCAAGTTCAGATTGCTGTCCAGAGCAGTCACAATGGTGCACTGTGGGATAGCTCCCGGAGGCCAATACCGTCTAATTGCATCCACACTAAGCCTAATTCGAACTGGCAATGTCGATTTCAGCGCTACTCCCCTCGTCGGGGAGGAGTACAGAAATCGATTTTAAGAGCCCTTTATGTCAACAAAAATGGCTTTGTTGTGTGGATGGGTGCAGGGTTAATTTGATTTAACGCTGTTAAATTTGACCTAAACTCTTAGTGTAGACCAGACCTTAGTGTACTTCACTACCGCCCTGAACAAGAAGGGAGCAATTGCATTTAATAATATGGTGGCAAAGAAGATTCTTATGGCACTCCACATGACAGCCCTCGGGGCAGAAGTGTGATTGCCCAATAATAACCTTTGGGATATCTCAGGAGTGATGCCCCTATAGTGTAGCCCAATCTACTATTTCCATGGACTATGGATGTGTCAGCCACCCTTCATAAGCCAGTATTGAAGACAGCTGATAGATCTGATAATGTCAGAATTCCTATTGATAAGGGTCAAGAAAGCTGGAAGCATCCAGCTACTCTGAGTATTCCCACCATAACATGTTCCATAATCCTGACCAAAAAGTAGAAAATTAGCTACTGGTTGATAGTTGCATAGACTATCAGCATCAAGAGACGCATTTAGGAGCAGAAGCCAAGGACATGCTTCCTTTAAACTACAGTAAAAGCAATTGAGAGCTAGCCATCCCTAAAGGGGGTATTGACACTGTCCACCAGTAAAGGACCTCGTACTTTCTTTCTAGCCTTCATCCAGTGGGAATGACAAGGATCCAATGCACAGATTGTGACAAGAAGTTTTTCTTCTAAAACAGCCAGAATCTTTGTAAGTGACACCACCTGGAACTAAAGCAGAGATGATCTAGCATTTATTCATTCCACATAGTGCCCCTGCCTCCAGGGACAGAACACAGCTCATTTCTAATCTGATTAATTTTATCATATTTTAAGGTATAACACAACCCAATGGCTGGAAGCTGAAGTTGAGCAAAGTGAGACTGAATAATAAGGTGCAGATTTTTGACAGTGAGGATAATTAACCATTGAACAATTTACTAAGGGTCGTGGTGGATTCTCCATCACTGACAGTTTTTGAAATCAAGACTGGATGTTTTTCGGGAAGTTCTATGGCCTGTGGTATACAGGAGGTCACACTAGATGATCACAATGGTCCCTATGGCCTCGGAATCTATTTCAATCTATAATCAGAAATTTCCTCACAACACAATCATCAACAAAATGGAGACTGTCTCACTTAGCCAGGTTGTTCACTATCCAGAACAAATCTGTTGCTTGTGATTTTGGAGATGCCACAGTTCCACAGCATAAGAATTCAAAAATATCTTTATAATTCATAGATTTTAAGTTCAGATGGAACTATTATGATCATCTAGTTTGACTTCCTGCATTACACAGGCTATAGAATGTCACCTAATAATTCCTGCTATCCAGGGTGGATAAAAATCAATGATTTTTTTTTAAAATCAGATTTGATTTAAATTGGATTTTTTTATAAAATGCTTTTTGAGGAAAAAAACCTAGCTAAAGATAGTTTTAAGTAAGATACGTTATAGCTCAAAGATATCTCATCATGGAATAGGGATTATAAATTCTAATTCTATAGTATGAGACAATATATTCATGTAATGTTTAAGAAAAGTTTTGTAACTGAGTTCCAATAGGTCATAGATTAGGGACCCAATTTTACGGGGTTCCAGGGGCTTCTATACAGGCTATTTAGGTTAATCTTTCTATCTATCCAATGGGACTCAGTGCTCAGTCTAGAAGATACCATCTAGAAGAAACTGCTTAGTTTTGCAGTTCTCAAACTGTGGATTTGTGTCTCCAGAGATAACATTCTTGTTAACAGCAAAAATGTTTTAAAATAAATAAATAATATATAGAGGTGAGAAATAAGAGACCTCACCCTATTGTCCCTCTGCAAATTTGTGTACACAGAGTCAATCTTTTACCACTTTCTTTAAACTGCAAAGTTTCAAAAAGTTCAATGATTGTTGGGGGCGGAATAGATCTAGACAAGAAGAAGTCTGGAGATAAATGTGAGAAGGGACAGGCTGTAGAAACAAAAGTGAAACTGTTTGAGCAGCATATTCCAGAAGTCTTGAGGTCTTTCTGAGTGTAGCCTTCATTGATTTGAGATCTACCATACCATTCTCTCCCTAGAAGGGAAAACCTATAATGGCAGCAGGCAATAAGAGAGACCTAGTTTGGGAATATTTTAATGAAGTTCCTCTACCTGTGGGTAAGACAGTCATGCGTGCAAAATGCAAACAGTGCAACAAAGAAATGCAAGGCCTGGTTGCCCGAATGAAACAACATCATGATAAGTGTTCCTTCTCAGGAGGAAGCTAGGTTGAAGATGATGAAAGGAACATGTCTGAACATGCAGGATCTTCAGGGTGGTTAACTTTTTGATTTCATACTTCTTTCTTAAGGACGGCGTGTCTTCCTTCTGGACTATTCTTGAATTCTCATGTTTGAGCAAAGAATATAGTTGTTACTCTATGGTATTATCATTTTAGATGCAGTTGGAATAAAAAATAAAGAGCTAAAATAGGCAGATCTTCCTTTTACAATTTCACCTTTAAAAGTAGTACTGAGTGTCAGTGAATGCAATGAGTAATACTAAATGAGCAGTATGGTAACAATAATTAAATAACTGCATTGACTTATTTTGTTTAGGAGAATCCATCTTCAACATACAGGATTCTGAAGACTATCCACCTTCAAGATCACCATCATTTTCTATAGTTTCAGAGTTATCTGCCAATGATAGTGTTTCAGTCACATCATATATGTCACACAGCCACAGTATATCATGTGTAGCAAAAAGAAAAAAACCCTCCATCATCCAGAAACAACCATAGATAAGTTTGTGATAAGAACCAGCAGATTACAGAAAAAGGTAATTGTTGAAAAAATTGCTCAGTTTGTTTATGCAACAAACTTTCCTTTCTGTATGATTGAGAACCAACACTTCATTAACATGGTTCAGTCATTAAGACCTGGATACAGTCCACCCAACAGAGCACATGTCGCAGGCAAATTGCTGAATAAAGTGTCTGAAAGAGAAATTGAGCAGTGTGCAAAAGGTCTAGAGGGTGAAATTGTTAACCTGAGCCTTGATGGGTGGAGCAATGTCCACAATGATCATGTTGTATGTGCTTGTGTGGCAACAGAAGAAGGGGGTGTCTTCCTTACAGAAACAATTGATACATCAGGAAATGCACACACAGCAGAATATTTACAAGAAGTAGCAGTAAAAGCTATAAGAAACTGTGGGAAAAAATTCAAATGTCTAGTACGCAGCTTGGTCATAGACAATACTGCAAATATATCCAAGATGAGAAGAAATTTAGAAGTGAGTCCCAAGCTAGTAACATACGGTTGCATTTATCTGATAGCGGAATGGAAAAATCAGAGGTTACCAGCTGCAGAAAAGTGGTAGTGCAGATTTTTGTTTTGTTTTGCTGAAACAGTCCTTTTCCAAAAGTCTTTATTCCAGAAAGAACTACCTAATTCACCTGTATTACTTCAAATGGTTAACCTAAGGCTACACTTCTAATTAGATAGTCAGTCCTCTGAAGCAAAACCACCTATGGGCTGGTATTTGGTATTTTAGCACTACTTGGTATAAATGAATCTGTCCTGCTTAAGAAACTCTCTGATCATTCTGTAATGTAATACCTTCCAGAGTAGTAGCCGTGTTAGTCTGTATCTGCAAAAAGAACAGGAGTACTTGTGGCACCTTAGAGACTAACAAATAAATTATGCCCAAATAAATTTGTTAGTCTCTAAGGTGCCACAAGTATTCCTGTTCTTTTTTCTGTAATACCCTGCAGCTGGAAATCAACTTCCACCCTCCAGCTCATTGACAAACAGGGACCCGCTATCGCCCTACGGCCCTCCCTTCCCCCCCGAACACCCAACAGGACAAATCAACATGCCTGGCTCGTGCCCCTTGTTCACCAAACCCTACTTGAATCTCTTCCCACTGCCAAGCCTTGGTGTAAGGGGACTGTTGCCCCTTACTAACATTCAGTGGGGGTGTTTTGGTTGGCTAGCTCCCAGCACTAAAAGGGGAAGGGTAGATGGCAAATCAGGAGCCTGAGACTGACAGTCCCCAGGAACAATGGGGAGAGGCCAATGCTCCAGATCAGCCTGATTGACAGAGCGGGCAGGCTAATCAGAGAGTCAGGAGGCCGGGGGGTCCCATCCTCCTTGTGAACTGGAATTGCCTGGGTCAGACAGAGTGGGGCCGAGCTAAGGAGAGAGCAGGGGCCCGAGCTAAACTGCTGGAAGCAGCGCTGCAGCCCCAAAGCCAGAGCACAGCCCAGAGAGAGCAGACCTGCCCTGGGAGCAGAGCTGCAGCAACCGGAGCCAGAGGTGCCAGACAAGCAGCCAGGAAGCAGGTCAGATCTGGGAGCAGAGTCACAGAAGTAGCCTGCAGAGCAGACATGTCCTGGGAGCAGAGCTGTAGCAACCAGAGCTAGAGAGGCCAGAGAAGCAGCCCAGGGAGCTGAAGGCAGAGCAGCAGCAGCAGCCATGCTGAGGCCGAGTGGAGCTGGAGCTGGGGCTAGGGCTGGAGCTGTCTGGAGCTGGGTGTGGTGAGCAGCTGGGGAGAGTGAGGGGGACCCTGGGCAGTGGGCCCAGTGCAGGGAGACGCCTCAGCCAAGAGGCTCTGCAGGCCAGACTTGGAGGGGATCGTAACCCCGATCGGGCAGGGGCGATGTTGGAAAAAAGGGTCCTGCCACCTAGAGCCTGAGAGCGTGTGGCCACCGCCAGAGCAAGTGTCCAACCCGCAGCGTCTCTGCAGGACAGCCCGGGCCTGAGAAGGAGCTTGGGACCTACAAGGAACAGACGGTGAACTGCCCTGACGTTCCAGAGACACTGGTTGTGATGTTCCCTGCCACAGAGCAGGGTGATGTGTTTTCCTTTAACCTTTCCCATTTTTCCTTATTTTTTTTTAAATTAATTGTTAATTAAACAACTTGTATTTGCTTTAAATTGTATGAAATGATCAGTGGGTCAGGGAGGTGCCCAGTGCAGAGAGAGTACCCCGGAGTGGGACACCCTAGCCCCTGTCCTGGGTGACCACAGCAGGGTTGGGGGGGTCGAGCCCCCCAGGAATCCTGGGCCCAGCCTTGTCGGGGTTTACGAGGACCCTGCCAGACAGGAGAGTGGAAGGGGAGTCCTCAAGGGCAGGGAGGCCTCTGGGTAAAGGGAGTGGGAGCGAGGACTCAGATCCTTTTGCCAGCCCACTTCACCGGGGTAGTGCAGAAGCCAGGAAAGTTCCTCACAATAGCCGGACCATTCCCCCGCTTACATTGGCACCAGGGCCCTGGGGCTCAATGTTGCGCACTTGTCTCCCGGCCGAGTTCCCTCTGTCCACCGGATCCCTGGGCGCTGCCTGGGGCTGTCCCTGCCTGCCCACTGTCCCCCTCACGCCCCTTCCGGGAGTTTCACAGGCCCCGCCAGCCGATCCCCGGCTTGTCCCCCTCCTCGGGACAAGCACCCGCCTGTCTCCTGCTCCGCCTCTCGTCCCAGCGCAACTGTCCAATCAACGCACGCCATTTTCCTGACTCCGCCCCTCTTCAACTATCCAATGGGGGCGGCTTTTCCCCTATGGCTCCGCCCCTCCTCGTTGCGAAACAACCGCCCCATGCCCCAAACGCTGTTCAGCGTCGCTTAGGTTACTGCTGTGGTAGCTGCGAGTTGCGGCCGGTGGCCATGGAGTCCTTGACGCAGCGGGTCGGTAATAGTGGCCTTGGTGCCGCCGCCTCTTGCGCGCTCGGCCGCTTCAGTCCCCCCTGCTCGCCCGAGACGGCGGCGGCCGCCTATCTCCCTCCCGCCGCCCGGGCCGGGGCCTTCCTCGGAGGGTGGGCTGGGGCGGGTAAGCGCTGCTGGGCGGGAGGGGCTCAGCTGTGCGCCGCCGGGGAGGCGCAGAGGTGATACGGAGCCGGCACGGTTGCGGCTGCAGCGTTTGGTGTAGGCGGGGGCAGGTGGGAGCCTGTCGGGGCGCAGGGAGGCCGCGGGCAGTGGCTGAAGGCGGTGGTCGCGCTCCGCTCAGCGCCGGACCGGTCGCTGGGGTGTCACAATAACGCTTCCCTTTCAGGCGCTGATCAGCTACTACTGCCAGGAAGGGTACTTCCGGCACGTCCAGGTGGCTGCTAATGAGGCGCTCAAGAAGTTTGGCAACGACCCCGTGTTCCTGTTCTACCGCGCCTATGGCATGATGATGGAAGGTGACTGACTGCTTGTAGCTGGATCTTTGTTAAACGTTGAATGGGAAACCATCAGCTTCAAATCCAGGCCACTTCACTTCACTGACCCTTCCCCGACACCTGACACCAGTTCCTGCGGTTTTACAACAATATTTATTTTTTTTTAAAAGAGTTATTATTAATGACTTGAATTTTAGAAGCTCCTGGAGGCCCTGGTTGAAATCAGGGTGGTTTCCGTGTGCTGCCAATGTAACAGATAGTCATTGCTCCCAAGAGTGCATAAGCTAAATAGATAAGACCAACAAAGGGTGGGAGGTGAAACAGATACACAGAAATAACTTGTTTTAAAGCTTTCTTGTTGGAGCTTGTTTTTTTTTATTTAGCTAATCAGTCCAAATTGTGATCAACTGGAGTAATTTTTATGTACTTTAAGTTTTGTATTATGGGGCTTTGTTTAGACTTACTGTTACTAGATCTATTTATTAAGTAGGTTTTGGAAAATGGAACTTTAAAAAAAATAAAAAGTTGGAAGCACTCCACCTGTCCCTGAACTCAGGCCAGTCTGTCTTTTTACAATAACATTTTCCTATTTAAAAATACAAAAAAAAAAAAGTGTGTTCCTCTTCCTGTTGCAGATATAGAAAATGCCTGGAAGGGGGAACCAGTGCCCAAAGTGCAGTAAAAAGCGCAATATAAAATGAATAAAACAGGGGTGGGCCAACTTTTTGGCCCGAGAGCCACATCTGGGTGGGGAAATTGTATACAGGACCATGAATGTAGGACTGGGGCAGGAGGTTGGGGTGCAGGAGGGAGTGGGGGAGTGGGGTGCGGTGTGCAGGAAGGGCTCTGGGCAAGCGGTTGGGGTGCAGGGGGTGCAGTGTGGGAGGGGGCTCAGGGCAGGGGGTTGGAGTGCAGGAGGGGTTTGGGATACGGGCTCCGGCCCAATACTGCTTACCTCAAGTGGCTCTAAGGTGGCAGCAGGGCTAAGGCAGGCTTCCTGCCTGCCCTGACCCCGCGCCGCTCCCGGAACTGGCCAGCTTGTCCGGCAGTGGCTCCTGGAGGTAGGGTTGGACAGGCGGCTCTGCTGTGCACTGCCCTCGCCCGTGGGTACCAACCCCGAAGCTCTCATTGGCCGCGGTTCCTTGTTCCTGGCCAATGGGAGCTGGGGGGGGCAGTGCCTGCGGGCAAAGGCAGTGCAAGGAGCCCTCTGCCTCCCACTGTGTCCTCCTCCCCCTCCTCCAGGAGCCCTCTGCCTCCCACTGTGTCCTCCCCCCCCTCCTCCACGGGGCTGGCAATCCCACGGGCTGGATTGAAAGCCCTGACTGGCCGGATCCAGTCCGTGGGCTGTAGTTTGCCTTCCCCTGAAATAGGGGGTGGTTTTCACCTTTGGTGCCTGGTAGAAATAAAACAAGACCACTTCCAGGTTCTCTCAGTATTAATATGCTTTTCTTTCTCCTATTACTGTATGGCAGATGTATGCCTGGAGTACACTAGGATATTAGTCAGTATAACCACATCGGTTGGGGGTGTGAAAAATTCACAACCCTGAGTGATGCAGTTAAACCAACCTAACCTCCAATGTAGACAGTATAGAGAATTCTCCTGTCAACCTAGCTACTGCCTCTTGGGGAGGTGGAGTACCTATGCTTTCACTCTATGCATCTGAAGAAGTGAGGTTTTTACCCACGAAAGCTTATGCCCAAATAAATCTGTTAGTCTTTAAGGTGCCACCAGACTCCTTGTTGTTTTTGTAGATACAGACTAACACGGCTACCCCCTGATTCCTGTCACATAGGTGTGCATTTTAAGTGTAGACAAGCCCTTACACAAACAAGTGAGAATGATTGTGAATAGAGAGGTTAGCTGTACGCAGACTAAACAAATTGAAAAAACAATTTCTTCAATTATTTTTCAGATAATTATATCAATAATAGGGCTGTCGATTAATTGCAGTTAACTCATGGGATTAACTCAGAAAAATTATTCATGATTTAAAAAATGTATCGTGCTTTTAAACAATAGAATACCAATTGAAATGTATTAAATATTTTTGGATATCTTTCTACATTTTCAAATATATCTATTTCAATTACAACACAGAATACAATGTGTACAGTGTTCCCTTTATATTATTTTTATTACAAATATTTGCATTTAAAAATGACAAAAGAAATAGTAACTTACAAATGTAGGATTTTTTGTTACATAACTGCAGTCAAAGCCAAAACAATGTAAAACTTTAGATTGGACAAGTCCACTCAGTCCTATTTCTTGTTCAGCCAATCGCTAAGAGGAACACTGAGGGGACATATGAACCTTTAGCGCATCTGGCATGTAAATATCTTGCAACGCCAGCTACAACAGTGCCATGCAAACACCTGTTGTCACTTTCAGATGACATTGTAAACAAGAAGTAGGCAGCATTCTGCAAATGTAAATATACTTGTTTGTCTGAGCGATTGGCTGAACAAGAAGTGGGATTGAGTGGACTTGTAGGTCTAAAAGTTCTACATTATTTGATCTTTGATTGCAGGGTTTTTTATACATAATTCTACATTTGTAAGGTCAACTTTCATGACAGAGATTGCCCTGCAGTACTTGTTTTAGGTGAATTGAAAAATACTATTTCTTTTGTTTATTTACAATGCAAATATTCGTAATAAAAATAAATATAAAGTGAGCACTGTCAGGGTGGATTTGATTTAAATCACTAGTCAGGAAGACTCAATTTAATAAAAGTGCATTCTTGTTGGTTGTTGTAACCTTAATACATATTCTTCACAACTCAGAGATAGATGTAGGTTTCATTTTTAGAAGATACACACTATGTATTTTTCAAGTGATTTATTTTGAAAACTTTTCAGATTAGTTTTACAGCTATATCAAGAAATGAATGATTGTTTGGTTATTTTGTTTACCAAAGGTAATTGAAGCAGTTCACCTCCCAATGACTTCATAAATATCTATCTCCAATTCAACAGGTTAATCATTAATATTTGGAGGATTTTCTTGCTATGCTGTATTAGGAGGAGAACATCACCAGACAGACATTTAAATTGTTTTATTTAACTATTTTTCACCTCTATATTTTATTTTATTTGTTTAAAAACATTTTTGCTGTTAACACAAGCATATTATCTCTGGAGAGACACATCCACAGTTTGAGAAATGCAAAATTAAGCATCTCTGATGGTATCTTCTAGACTGAGCACTGAGTCCCATTGGATAGATAGAAAGATTAACCTAAATAATCTATACAGAAGCCCCTGAAACCCCATAAAACTGGGTCCCTAATCCATGTACTATTGGAACTCATTTATAAAACTTTTCTCAAACATTATATGAATATATTGTTTCATACAATATAATGTATCTTCCTTAAAGCATTTTAATTTTTTTAAAAATAATTGATTTTTATCTATCCTGAGCACTGTACGCTTTGTATTCTGTGTTGTAATTAAAATCAATATATCTGAAAATGTAATAAAAATCCAAAAATATTTAAATTGTATTCTATTGTTGTTTAACAGTGCGATTTAATATTTTTTAATCGCTTGATAGCCCTAATAGTGAAAATACTGGACAGTGTTAATCATAACAGAGGCAGGTAAAACACTTTCAGGGAAGCATGTTGTTTGTTTTGTGTTTTTGTTTTGTTTTAAATAATTGTGTCCCTTTTATCTCTTCTTGTATTCTTTAGGTCATGTTCAGGAGGCTATCCGGGAATTTGAGTCTATTAAAAACAAACAGGAGGTGTCCCTTTGTACAATGATGGCACTGATCTGCGCCCATAAAAAGAGCTCTAATCCAGGTATCTTAATTGAAAAACTGTTGTCTTTCTGCGTTTTATATAGTCTTATAATATTTGCAGTTAAAAAAACTGCTGGCAATCTAACCTGCGAAATATAGTTGAATCTCAAACCAAAATGCATGCTTTAGCCCTACACATAACTGTAAATTTAATACTATAATTAGATGAAGTTTGACAAAACTATATACAAAAATCTCCATTCTATAACAAATAGGGGTGTATTTGCAAACAAAATATTGAAAAGTTACAGAGCTGTGTTTCTTGACATATTAAAAATATCTTTTCCTCTTAAGCAATGGCCATCTGATGAAGGCCTCCACTCTCCTGGCTGCCTCAGGCCTCTGTCTTTTTTTGATCTCCTGATCTTCTTTACTGTCACCAGCCTCTAATTCTTCTGCATCCAAAAGGCCAGTCAGAAAAATTTTCCTTTTCAGAGGATATGCATTTCTTATTTCCCTGTGTAGCCTCACTTACCTTATAGTTTTTCTACTGCCAACTTCAATTCCATTTAGAAACATTTAGGAACACTTCCTTGTCCCTGCCCTATCCATTGGACTGTGAATTGAGATGACCTGACCAATGAGTATTTTGTGTACATAAAGTATGAAGGATAGAGTGCCATTGAAGTAATGGGACTGAAAATTCCTTACTACTTGATACTCCTATCCAAGTTCTCCCACCTTATAAAAAACTTATTTCTGGAGTTTATGCTACATGAAAACAATCCTGCTATGCTTTTCATTTTCCAAGAGTATATGGTGTCTTTCATGCATTGCTGAAGCATAGAGTTGCTGACTTTCACTTTGACAATGAGCAAATGATCTCTTCCCTCATGTTATTCACCAAAGCAAACTCCAGGGTGTTGGAACACAGTATTAAATATATTCCACAAAGTGCATACATACTGTTAATTCACTTCTGTTGTTTCCAGTGTAAAATTGTTTAGAATATTGAAGTTTTGCAAAGATTATCCCAAACTCAAACAAATGTTTTAATTATTGTCTTTCCACTAATAGCTTAAGCATTGATCATATGATACAGAATAGGTAACAATAATCATTAAAGTATTACCACACAAAAAATTATAAAAAAAATATTTTTTTTATACTTTTTGTAAATTAAAAAGAGAAAACATAGATTTTTGCAGTGTAACTTCTAACTAGGGGACTGGAATGGGTTCAGAACTCCCAATCCTGGTTGGAAGAGTTCCCTCCCTTCATCTCCAGAAGTTATAATAGTTACAGAGTCCTTCAGGTACAGGTGGAAAGCCAATTTTGGTAAGGGCCAGTGCTTCGTGGTCATCTTTGAAGAGCCATTTCACTCTGAAAAGTAAATTTAAAAGTAGTATTGTGTGGACTTCCATATTTGTGATTTCCAGATAAAAATTTCCTTAGCTTACATGTGAAACATGGCCTTTCCAACAGACAGTCCTGTAAACTCCACCTGGGATCTGAAAGTTACACTGAATTTCTGTCTGTCCATCTTTTGTATTAAGTATTCTGCCCTTGTTTGCATATGTGTAACTGAGGGCAGAATTTGGCATTGTAGGTAATTATGTTGGTGCAATTCTGTTGATGTAGCTGGCTCGCTCTCAAGCATTGCAGATCAGATACAGCCAACAAAATTAAAAAATAATAAAGGCTTATCTTTGTTACTAAAGTAATCCGTATGTCCCTGAATACACGTAGGAAATGTATTTGAGTTAGTGCCATTTTTTAAGTTATTTTTTAGAACTGAAGTGCGCATTAAATAAAAAACTTGAAAGTTAAAAGCAGTGGTGACTTTGAAAATATAGGAGAAAGTCTGCAGGGTTTTGGAGAGAGTAAGTGCTAGGAAGACCAACAACAACAACAACAACAACAGTTGTGATATGGTACTCAAAATCAGGTCTTGAAAAATTCATTTGCCATGTCACTTGCCAAGCTTTGTATTTTATATGGGTTTTTATACAACACTCATCACCATAGTGTCTGAGCTCATTCCAGTGGTGCATTAAGCAATGTATCTACACACCTGTCACATGTTTTGTTCTCTCATCATCTTCGCAAAAGGAGAAGCATATGTAGTGATGTCTTGTTTTGGTATGGTATTTTTATTAAGTATATCTATTGCAGTGTGTTTATACTGGAGAAGGTAAGGTCAAAAATATGCACCTTTTACTGGAAAGTGGTGAGGTTTGTGATCATCGTTGGTTCCTGGGGGAGTTCATTCCACAGTCTCATACTGTCCCCCAAAGAAAGTTTTATCTCCTGCATAGATGAGTTTACTCTTTTATTGTTGGGAGTTCCATTGTGCCAGAGGAGAGAAGTTGTTGAGTGCGGTCTTTGTTCCAGAGCTTTAGGTATCCTGGGCCCAGGCAAGGTTGCGTGTGGAAGATAAGGACTGAGACTTTGAACTTCATTTGAAATTCTGTGGGAAGCAAGCCTAGAGAGCGGAGGAGAGATGTAGTGTGCTCATGGTAGCCTTTGTTGCTTAGGATATGCGCTACAGTATTCTGAAGTAGTTGGAGTTTCCTGAGTTCTGAAGGTTTCATGCCCAGCTATTTTGTATGTTGCCTTGCTATAGTCCAGGCAAGAGATGACAAAGGCATGAATAACTGAGACTGTCTTTGTTGACCCGGATAGTGTGAAGTCTCTTAGCCTGTTGGAGATAGTAGAAAACATTACTCGCAGTCATTGTGGTGTGAGCTAAACATCAATGAGGAATCCAAGAGTACTCCTAGCCTATGGACTGATTTGACCAATGGTGGGTGTGAACCGTCAGCTAAAGGAAACGGCACTGTGGCTGCAAAATTGTTCAGAATGCTTTCCTCTGTCACCTGTTTTCATCAGCTTCAGCCAGCTGTTCTTTATCCAGGAGCTGATCTCGTCCAAGCTCTATACCATCTTGATTTAGTGGTGTGTTATTATCGGGTAAAGGACTGCTGACCCAAGTGTCTACTCAGCTGTGTTTAGCATCATAATGTGAACCCCGCATGCCTAAGTGTGTAGACCTGGGCTTTGAGACTCACTGCTGTGGGATCCTGCTTGCTGTGTAGACATACCTGAAGTGATTTGCCACCCTGTATAACTCAACAACAGGATTTGAGGCAGGATTTGACAGCCTCAATGGAGGCTAATAGGAAAGTTCTCTTTGCCTGTAATGCAGCCTCTCATAGGCTTTGAGGAATTGGCCACGTTTCATCCTGTTTGAATTGGCCTTTGTCATCTGCCATTGGTCTTTGAGTTTCCACCCCTCTTTTCATCTGGTGCAGGGTATTAGAAAACCAAGGACATCTGTGTGCGCATTGGGGAGCAGGGGCCATGTGTGAGCCAGTGTGTCAGTGGCCAAGGACAGTGCAGATTGACCAGGTCCTCGACTCCTTGTCCTGTGGGTGAGATGCTGTTCTTTAGCCGGCTTTCCCTAGTGTGTCATCATTTTATACAAATCTGTATGTAAACTGGTGTAGTGTTGTCTTCTTGAGTTGGTCGACGTAGCTCAGTGCTGTCAGCCTTGCCAAATGGCAGAGGAGTGAAACTTAATTTTGATAAGTTTCACTACTGCTATTTTTGGGCAGTAGTTACCCTGTGGGGAGTAGTTGTTAGGTGTCCTATCAGTTTTATGCTGTTGCTTGGGAAAGCCTTGAATAGTAGTGGAGGCAAGCACTGGTATTTTTTTGTGATGGACACAAAAATTAGACCCGAGAAGGGCGGAGTAGCAGAGAGATGCTTCCTAACAGCTGTCAAGAAGTTCTGCAGAGAAATAGTATGGTGTTGAACTCTCCACTCCCCTACCCAGCCTCATAGCAGCCGTGGAATTCTGGGTAGATAAGAAGAGACAGAAAGCTTCTTCTCTTGTCTAGCAGCTAGAGATGGGTACTACTTTAAAATTACCACTCAGCTACTAGATAAGTAGTGATAATAAAAGATGTACATTGGCTCTTGTTTGGGGTTCCATTTCCTTTGCAGAAATCTCAGCAAGTAAGTTTGCAGAAATGCGTCTCACCAGAGCATTGCTCCTAATGCCTTGCTAATGCAGCACCTCTACCCTAGTCTTTTGTATTTATCTCTGGAAAACATGTTTAGAGCTCCAGCTAGTGGGGGAATACCAGAGTGTTTGGCAATGTGCCTTGGGATGCCACATTTATGCGACATCTGCTCTTATCTTACCAAGGTCATTGTACAATGTGATCAAAATTTTAAAAAAGAATTCCCACTGTTACTGGCTATTTTCAGATCGAGACGCTATTTTGGAACTGGATGCTAAAATGAAGGAACAACGTAAGACTGCAGGACAGCAGGCCTTGTACTTTGCAGGGTTGTTTTTGTGGCATCTTGGTCGTCAGGACAAAGCCCGTGAATATGTTGATAGAATGATCAAAGTTTCTAATGGTAATAAAGAGGTAACTAGTCTTTTATATATGAAATATAAGTATAGCTGTCTGTTTATAAAACTAGATGTCCTACCCCTCTTTTACATTGAGTCATCCTTTAATGTAACTGTTGTATACTATAATATTTCAATTAATGCTGCAAAAGCATTTTTGGGTGGCTGGTACTACTCACAATTTGTGACTAGTAAGCTGTTAAATCTCTTTGATCCAGTAACTGAAAAGCAAGGTCTGCTGTGGTCAACAGAAATATTTAATTAAGTAAATACGTTTATCTTCAGGCAAAATAAATCTAAATGGCCGTGTATAACTGAGGCTTCTGGTTCTTGGTTTAAATGTTTACTGGAAAGTGCCACCTGCCTTCCATTAATGTTGGTACTTTCCAGAAAATATTTATTCAAACTGAGAACATTTTTCAATTTATGTATTTTGATAGCGAAATATAATTCCTAGTAAGAATTTGAGCTATGGTATGGAGTGTAGTATGTCTCTAACTAGAGAGGGGGATATATTTATTTAAAAAAAGAGGAGCAAGCTCAAAGCCTCTAGAGCAACTGGGCTTTCAAGACTTACGATGTATATTGCTAATACTGAAAACTATTGGTCCTAAATATAATATAGAATTATTTTATAGTAACGTACAAAGGAACATCACTTGGATTTGCTAACAATTTTCAGGCTGGCTGATCTTAAAGTCCTTCATCTGGAACTTCGTGACACATTCCTTGTGACAGTGTCTTCTGCTTAACTCTCAGTGAAATTTTCCTTGTTTTTAATCAGATCTCTTTAAAAACAGAAGTTGCAGTGTTAGTTTAAAAAAAAAAAAAAGTACACTCTATTGCTTTTGTACATAGCCTCAAATATAAGTCCATTCAATATATCATTAATGTGCACTTATAAGGGGTTGTTTGTTTTAATATAATAGTGGGAACAGTTTTACAAAACAATTAAAATTGTTCGGTTGTGGTGAAATATTTCTTCAACTTGATAAAAATGTGCTTTGTTATGTGAACGTGTAAGATTGAGATCTCTAACCATGCTTTTTAAGGGCATGGCTACACTTGCAAGTTAGAGCGTATTAAAGCAGCCCCGGACGCCCTAACTCATGACGCGTCCACACTGGCAAGGCACGTAAAACGCTTGGACTCCGCATCTGGAGCACTCCTGGTAATCCACCTGAGAAGCATAATGCTTGCTGTGCCCAGGCTGGAGCGCCGCGGCGCCAGTGTGGATGCCCTGGTCTATTAATGCGCTCTGATTGGCCTCCAGAAGTGTCCCACAATACTTGTTCTAGGCACTCTGGTCATCACTTTGAACTCTATTGCCCTGCTCTCAGGTGACCAACCGTCAGACCCGCCCTTTAAATTCTCTGGGAATTTTGAAAATCCCCTTTCTGTTTGCTCAGCAAGGCGTGGAGTGCTCTCAGCAAATCTTTCCAGGTGACCATGCCTCCGCACGCCCGGCGAGCCCCAGTGTGGAGCAATGGCTAGGTGCTGGCCCCTATCAGTGTTTGGGGGGAGGAAGCTGTCCAGTCCCAGCTGCGCTCCAGCCGTAGGAATTACGATACCTTCGGGCAGATCTCAAGGGACATGATGGAAAGGGGCCATGAGCGGGACGCTCTGCAGTGCAGGGTTAAAGTGAAGGAGCTGTGGAATGCGTATCACAAAGCGCGCAAGGCAAACTGCCGCTCTGGTG
The DNA here is from genome assembly GCF_013100865.1 of Trachemys scripta elegans. Lineage (NCBI taxonomy): Eukaryota > Metazoa > Chordata > Testudines > Emydidae > Trachemys > Trachemys scripta. The sequence goes on along the minus strand of NC_048308.1, from coordinate 34,200,155 downwards.
CTACCCCCGCGACCTGCCGTTTCTACAAAGAGCTGGACGTAAAACTTGGGGGCAACCCCACCTCCACTCCGAAGACCACCATGAACACTTTAGAGCCCAGTTCAACAAGGCAGGAGGAAGCGGAGGAAAGTGGGAGCGAGGAAGACAGCCCCACATCCCTAGATGCATGCAGCCAGGAGCTGTTTTCAAGCCAGGAGGAATTTAGCCAGTCGCAGCGGACAGTGCTTGGGGAAGGACAAACACCAGAGGAGGTGCCTGGTAAGCGGCTTTTATTTTGGGAAGGAAGTGGTTTGGTGCGGGCTCTTGGGGCAAGGATGATTAGGGCTGCATGTATGCCTAGATGTGGAATAGGGCGTTGATGTGCTCTCTCACGTCATGGTAATTGGCCTTAGTGATCTCTTCAAAGGTCTCATACAGAAGCTGGGCAATCCGCTTGTGCGGGTTCCTTGGCAGAGCTACTGTGCTTCTTGTCCCAGTAAGGCTTACATGTCTGCGCTATTGTGCTGTGACGGGTGGGAGGACCATTGCTGCACAAAGGAAAGCTGCATATGGGCTAGAGTGGAAGCCGTATTATAGTAGAAGACCCTCCCTTGCTTCCCAGGTCACCCTCAGCAGCGAGATATCTTCCAGGACGAACTCATCCTGTGGAAAATGTGGGGACAGTGCCCCCTTCAGCTGTTGGCTCTCCCCAAGGCACAGAACCCCAGAGGACAGTACGGCCGTGAAATAATCAGTCTCCCTTGCCCTGTGCTTACTCACCATTTTGGGGCTCCTGTGGGTTACGAGCACTCGCTTTGGGACGGGCAATTTCTGCTATTGTGTACGCGGTGCTTGTCTTAAAGTACAGCCGAATCATTGCTCTGACTCGTGTGAACAATGCTGCCTCTGTTAAGTATTGCATTTTGGCTTTACAGATGCAGCCTTGAGATTCCAGCCGTCCTTGTTATCACCGTCCGAAAGTCTCCAAAGAATCAGGAAGCGGCCGCGTAGAAGCAAAGAGGACATGCTGCATGAAGTCATGTAACAATCCTTTAATGAAAATCAAAAAGTTCAGAAGTGGCAGGAGAATGAAAGGAGGGTCCGCCAGCAGATTGCAGATCGCTGGCACCAAAGCATGGAGTGGCTGCTAAGCATGGAGCGCCAAGCGGACTTGATACAGGCGCTCATAGCAATGCAGGCAGAGCACTTCCGTGCCTGCGGCGCGCCCCCCCTTGTCCCAAAAGTCTTTCCCTTGTGTTCTCATGTCACTGCCAACCCACTTTCTACAACATCCAGGTTCTTATCGCCCCCAGCTGCCTTCAACACCTGTAGCTTCACCACCCAGCCCTGCAAACTGTGACCCTTACCCACTGCATTCAACCCCCATCCCCATGCATTTTAGCCAGCCTGAAGTGCAGCACTCATTGCATGGCACTCCAGATAGGAAGGCTGAGTATGATAACAGGATATATGCAAATCTGTGATTGCCCTGTTCCTCACCCTACCCCCTTCCCTTGTCCCAGACAACACAGATGTGTCATGCCCTTTCTGTTTCCTGAGCAGTTGTTTCTTTTCAATAAATTAATTTTATTTTCAATAAATGAATGTTTTGGCTTTGAAAACATTCTTTATTATTGCATTAAGTAAAAGATACCATAGCTCAGGAAAGCACCAGGCACTGCAAGTCAGGGCATCATATGTAGCAAACACAGATTCCTACTAACACTGGAACCACTTCACTTCACTCCCGTGCAGGGCACCAAACATAATTTGAGGCTGAAAGCCACCAGTAGCTCCCTCAAGGCATCCCTAATCCTTGCAGCCCCATGCTGGGCCCTTCTAATAGGCCTGCTCTCTGGCTGTTCAAATTCAGCTTCCAGGTGTTGAACTTCCAAGGTCCATGCTTGAGTGAATATTTCACCCTTCCCTTCACAAATGTTATGGAGGGTACAGCATGTGGATATAATCGTGGCGATGTCATTGGCCAGGTCCAGCTTCCCATACAGACAGCGCCAGTGGCCCTTTAAATGGCCAAAAGCACACTCCACAGTCATTCTGCACCGACTCAGCCTGTTGTTGAACTACTCCTTGCTGCTGTCAAGGCTCCCTGTGTAGGGTTTCATGAGCCACGACATTAAAGGATGAGTGGCGTCTCCAAGGATCACAGTGGGCATTTTGACTTCCCATACGGTGATCTTCTGGTCTGGGAAGAAAGTCCTGGCTTGCAGCTTCCTGAACAGGCCTGTGTTCCGAAAGATGTGTGCGTCATGCACCTTTCTGGACCAGCCTCTGTTAATGTCAACGAAACGTACATGGTGATCCACAAGCGCCCGGAGAACCATAGAGAAATACCCCTTCTGATTTATGTACTCGGAGGCTAGGTTGGCTGGTGCCAGAATTGGGATATGCATCCCATCTGTCGCACCTCTGCAGTTAGGGAAACCCATTTGGGCAAAGCCAGTCACAATGTTATGCACGTTATCCAGAGTCACGGTTCTTCTGAGCAGGATGCGATTTAATGACCCTGCAAACTTGCATCAACACGATTCCAATGGTCGACTTTCCCATGCCAAACTGGTTAGCGACCAATCGGTAGCTGTCTGGAGGTGCCAATTTCCAGATTGCAATAGCCATCCGCTTCTCCACCGGCAGTGCAGCTCTCAATCTCGTGTCCTTGCGCCGCAGGATGGGGGCAAGCTCAGCACACAGTCCCATGAAAGTGGCTTTTCTCATCTGAAAGTTCTGCAGCCACTGCTCGTCATCCTAGACTTGCATGACGATGTGATCCCACCACTCAGTGCTTGTTTCCCGAGCCCAAAAGCAGCATTCCACGGTGGTGACCATGTCAGTGAATGCCACAAGCAATCTCGTGTCGTATGCGTTATGTGAGTCGACATCATTGTCGGACTACTCGCTGTCAGTTTGTAGCTTAAGGAGTAACTCGACTGCAATTCGTGACGTGCTGGTGAGATGCATCAGCATATTCCTCAGGAGTTTGGGATCCATTCCTGCAGACCGAAAGGAAGACAGAGCGCACAGTACAAAAAACATTTAAAAGCTGGCACCAAAAGTGGACGGAAGCACAGGGATTGCTGGGATGTGAAGCGATGCATCACGGGCGTTGGGACAGGACCCAGAATGCCCTGCCCCCTCTCCCCCCCTCCCACAAGCCACAGCACCAGAATGTGCTCTGTGGGATAGCTGCCCATAATGCACTGCTCCAAATGTGGCCACGCCAGTGAACACATTGCAGCGCTTTCCCTCTGCGGTCTCCGAGGGCTGGTTTAACTCAGTGCTCTACATCTGCAAGTGTAGCCATGCCCTAGGGTTGTGTAGATCATGATGTGTAATGGAAGTTGGTTGTCATCATAACTACAGAGAAGCTGCTGTCTCTCCATATCTGAACTTGTATCTTTCCTCAGATCTCAAAGTGCTTTATAATGGTGGGCAAATAGTGCTGTACCCATTTTTTCAGATTGGGAAATTGAGACAAGAATACAAGATTACATAGAAAGCCATTAACAGTGGGAGGAAATAGAATCTGCATTTCTTGACTCCCAGTTGTTACCTGTGCTAACCATTGCCTTTCTGTTATAAATCCACTAGAGCATTCAAATGGACTAAGAGAGATGTTATAGACTATTGTTTGTTTATCCCTGTTTGTTCATATGAAATACCATGTTACAATTTACTTCACTTCTTACCTTAAACCATGAACTCAAACTGAATTTTGCTTTAAGGGATTGATTTTGAAAGCTTGGCTTGATCTCACCTGTGGAAAAGAAGCTTATATTAAAAAAGCTGTGAAATACTTTGATGAAGGAATGCAGGATGGGAATGACCCTTTTGCCCTGCTGGGTAAGGTGAGTTCATTATTTTAACACTTACTTCCACAGTGTATTTCAAAATATTTTCTGAACACTTTATCCATAGCACCTCAGTGAAGTTGGTAACTATTACAAGGATACTAGAAAGAGCTGCTAAGTGATTTTCCCAGGATTACAGAGGGAGTCATTGGGACTAGAAATCAGGAGTTGCTGCTTTGATCTTTTGTTCAAATAACTCATCTGTGCTGTTCCATGATCTGGGGTGATAGTGTGTCAGCTGTTTTATGTTATAACAAAAATACCTCGTATACTTTTCTAAGATTATGTAATATAAGAACAATGTTCATATAGGGCATGTTTAACATAATTAAAAGAAGATGTGAAAATAAACTTCAAGTTAAGTGTTTCTTTTAAAGGGTGGCTAACATTTCTGTAGCTCTTACTATAGACAGCCCACTTAATATATATATTTATCAAACTATAACCCCACCTAGAAATGTCATCCAACAAAGCTACGTCATTGGCATTGTTAGGCACCTGCAAACCATGAAGTCATAAGGGGTCCCCAAGACAGTGGGGGCAAGCCAGGTCTGGCCTGCGAGGGCCTTCCATTTTGCCTACCCAGCATCAGCTGCTCCCCAGGGAGGAGCAGGATGGAGCAGAATTGTACAGCTTTGCTAGTTCGCTCCAGCTCGGCCCCTGACAGTTTTGTCACTTAGGCTCTCCTGTCCAGTCCTGTAGTGTTCCCATGTTGACCCAACTGTGAGTCCCTTGACCAGCTTGGAGAATGCTCTGCAGCTGGAGGGGAGGCGGAGGGGAGGGAAAAGGGGCCACTTGGCAGCCAGGGAGTGTAAGGGCTGGAGCTGCCAGGATCCCGGGACTAGCCAAAGGTGGATAGTGGGGCTGCCTAGACAGTGAAGACCCCAGCTGGGAGCAGGAGGTGGGCACAGTGGGGGGGAAATGGACAGGCTTTGGGGAAGTCACCTCCTGCTTCCCTGGGCTTGTCCCAGCCCCCCCACTGCCTCCACCTTCCCAATCCCAGGTAAGGGCTCTGGAATTGAGCTTTGCCAGGGGCCCCCACAGGACAGACATTGCAACTAAACTACATACAGTTCTTTTAAGGGTATCAGAGATTCATAGAAATATTTGCTCTGGCTATAGATGGGCACAAGGGGGCACAATTGGGTCATGATGAGTTATTGCATCAGCTACTGTATGTATTGGATTCTTAATTATGGATTTCTTTATGTGGATTTGTTTCATAATCTTAACATTCCTGTACTATAGTTCTTGTCCTTTTGATTTCCCTTTTCTTTTTTCTCTGGTAAACTGTCGATTTGAAGCCTACAAACTTTGGTTTAACTACACTGAAGACTAAACTTCAGTTAGTGAATTAGTATCCACTCATGCACATTTATGTGTATTTTAAGTACTTGAGCGTGTTTAGAATATAACCTCCTTACTCCCGAATTAAAACGTGCTATTGGGTAATATGCTTTTCTGCCCACTAGACACCATCCTAAAATGTACGCTGTGGTCTAAATATGATCACACTGAATGTATACTGAGACCACGTATTTTAATACAAGCACACAAAAAGTGTCTTAGGCTATTGCATTTATTTAGTGAACTAACTTTTGCACTCTAAGGAAATCACTTAAAAAAGTAAAAGCAAATTTGGCATCATTCTGCACTCCTAAGGGAATTCTGCACCAAAAAAATAAAAAATCAGTGCACAATGTTTTAAAATTCTTCAAATTTTATTTGTCAGTAAATAAATGTAGAGGCTCTAGCATGGCAGTGGGGAGCACAGGCCACTAGCTGCACAGAGGTGGGAGATCACCCTGCAACCTGTGCGCTCTCCCTCCCACCCCAACCCCTGGTTCTCGGACTCCGTGGTGAGGCTGCACCTTACCCGGACTCAGTGCAAGGGTCGGGCCTGCCCCAGAAACACCCAGGGGCCCTGCCCCTCTTCGCCAGATGCACCAAGATAGCAAGTGAGAGGGACAGTGTCTCACATGCATGCCCAGCTCTGGCCCCCAATCCAATGTGAGGCAAGCAGGCTCAGCCCAGCAGGATCCAAGTGTGGAGGGTTTAGTGCCGGGGAGATCTAGATGTGGGGTGAGAATGTTCCACACAGAACCATGTGGATGCAGGTAACTCGATGAGGGAGTCTGGGTGCGGGTGGGATCTGGATGCACAGGGGGGTGTTCGGAGGGTTCCAGGTGTGGGGCGAATGGGGCTCTGTGGGAGGGTTCTGGGTATGGGGGTGTGTCTGGTTGCAGGGGGATAGAAGTCATTTTTCTGTGGGAAAGCAAAGGAATCTGCAGGGAACATGAATTCTGTATGCACATAGTAGCACACAATTCCCCCAGGAATACATTCTAGTTGAAGTAGATATTTGTACACATCACACAATCACCTTGCAACTTGGCAAAGTTCAGCACAATTAAAAAGATACAACTTGTTTCTGTCTAAAAATTTTTGTACTAATTATAGTTGCAAGTAATTCCAATGTTACTATAATTGAACTGTTGGTAGGAAAATCCCATAATTGAAATGTTTTTCAATTAGTCTGCTTCCTCTATATGCCAGCATTTGTATACAGTCAGTTTCAGTCTTCCCTTCTCACCAATTTGGCTTCAATGGGGTGGCTATTGGGCACAACAATCTAACAGTGTGTTGTCCATTAGTTTCTGCCTTGTTGAAAAAGCCCTTATAAAAGCAGAAAAAAATCCAACTTTTTTTAATGAAGGAATTTTTTAAAATATTCAGAATATACTATTAAAAGACTGCTCTATCAAAAACTAGATTTCTTTTTAAAATAGTCAGTGTCTAAAACCCTAAAGTGGACAGTGCCCCTTGAAATCTTTGCTGAAAAGTGGTCCTAGATTATTGTGCATTGGCAAGTTTGCACAACACCTGACCATACTGCTGTATGTCTAACTTCAACTTTTAATCCTTGATTTTCATGTGCACTAAACTGAACCAAGTAACCAAAGGGAAAAAAAATCTAAAAATGTTTGTGAAATAACTTAAATTTTGATGCATATAAACATCCTTAACACACACAAATAATACTTGTATGAATACAGATCTTACATTTATGTGGATCGTAAGATGTCAGCTGATCTAAACAGATATTACATCATCAGTACATAAAAATAAAAATACTAAAATATGAGAGCCTGATATCTTTTCACAGATAATTGAGGGATAAACAGTATCCCCTAACCATTATGAAATGCATGGTCACATGCATAAAAACAATATTCACGTTGCTTTAATACAAGAAATTACAATCTACATTGTACTTTGGGCGTTCATTTTGTTTTGTTTAGGTAACTGGTAGTATAACTTTTGTCTTGGCCACCCCCCACCCCCCCCGGGACAATGTACAAATAGTCATCTGGCCATTATCAAGAATCTATTACTTTTGAAGATTGTTTCCTTTTTGCAAAAGAACTCATGGTAGAGAATTTGAAGCAAGATTGCTCAATGGTAATCTACAAATAAATAAAAACATTAAATGTCATAAAACTATGCACAATATTGTGCATATATGGTAATGTTAAAGGTATGCATGCAGGGAGTAGGTTGAGACTTATCCTATTCTAACTTCAGTCACCAGTATAGTTCATGTTGGGTCATAACTTAAAGCAGTAGCTGGAAAGCCAGTCCTTCTGCAGATGACAGTCTCCAATAGAAAGAAAAAAAAAAATCAAGATAATAAGTTAGATACCGCTCTTACCCTATTTAAAAATATAAAACTCAGTGTTTGTGTAGTACTTCTCTTCAGAGTGCTTTGCAAACACTAATCCTCATGACACACACGAGCTGATTGTCTTCAGGTGAACTCCCACACACTTTGTCTTTAAGCATTTCTGGACATTCAGCAGCCATTTCTGTTGCTAGCAGGGCAGCTGACTAAGGAACCAATCCATATTCCTTGGTCATGTGGTAAGAGAACATTTAATATTGCATCAGACCCAGTGAATGCCTCATAGTGGTTTGTATCCTTTAAATCCATTCATGTCTGTCTTCATTCTCCTGTGTGTCCTGATCAGTAACTTATAACTGCAGCGCTGCAGTAACTTTTATAAAGGTGCTTACAAAAGCTGCAGTTTTTGACTTGTCTGCTTTCTGTTTACACCTTCTGTCATGCTTAAGACTGGAGTAAAAATATTAGTAACGGGAAGAATTTCCCTATATTAAATGATTTTTTTACTAGTGTCTGTATGAAAATACTTATGAATCTTGACACTTTTGCAAGAGTACAGCGTTGATAGGACTTCTTTTTTACTCCCACTAGGCACAATATTTTGAGGTGCGCCAGAATTTTTCAGGAGCTTTAGAAACTGTGAACCAGATAATAGCAAACTTCCCAGACTTCCTTCCTGCTTTCATAAAGAAAATGAAACTACAACTAGCCTTGCAGGACTGGGAGCAAGCAGTTGAAACAGCACAAAGGTTCAGTATACATATATGTCTGTGTTGTTGCTTTGTTTCAGTTGTTAACAACATTGGGAAATGCGCTAGTTGGGTTTGCTCTTAGAATCATTGGACTGGAAGGGACTTCGAGAGATCATGTAGTCCAGTCTCCTGCACTCGTGGAAGGACTAAGTATTATCTAGACCATTCCTGACAGGTGTTTGTCTAACCTGCTCTTAAAAATCTCCAAAGATGGAGATTCCACAACCTCCCTAGGCAATTTATTTCAGTGCTTAACCACCCTGACAGGAAGTTTTTCCTAATGTCCAACCTAAACCTCCCTTGCTGCAATTTAAGCCCATTGCTTCTTGTCCTATCCTCAGAAGTTAAGAAGAATTTTTCTCCCTCCTCCTTGTAACAATCTTTTATGACTTGTTCACTCAGCTGTTCCCTTTGTGAAGTTAGAAGCTTAACTTTAGGCTCCTGGTTTTAAAAGTCTTGGCCAAAAGTATGGTTTTGTAGGATAATTTGGGAGATCTACAGGGACTCGATATATTTTTTTATTACAGTAGTTACTGCACCTCTCAGGAGCCCCCAAAGGAAAAGACCTTTAATTCAGTCCTCTGAGCTTCTAAGTCTGCGAAGCACTGGTGTTGATAAGCCCTACTTAAATAGCATGCAAAGACAGTTTCTTCAGATCTCAGCCAATAAAACTTTAGAACACTTCATAAGATCGGCAGGTGAGAATCTTTTTTCCTGTGGCATTAATAATATACTGGCTCCAGGCTGTGATGATGTATTATCAGAAACTGAATGATATGGCCCTATTGCACATGAAGTGTCTATTACCTGTAGTTGTATAGCAAAAACTACTTGAAAATCATTAAAAAATACCTGTTTTTTTTAAACCCTCTCATTTATGGTTCTAACAGAATTCTAAACTAAAGTTGTCATCTAAGAATGAAAATAATCTTATCCTAAAATTCTTCCTAAGTCAGCAAATAAAAGGGACAGTATTGAGATTAAAATGTATATTAATATATTTGTTGTTTATAACATAGTTCCAGTGTTAATGGTCTCACTTCACATTGTATGCACTTTGTTAACTTGTTAACTTTAATTGTTCAGACTTACAAATTAAAGTCCTATTCCCCTTTAGGTTTGATTCTTAAAACTCCAGAAGAGTGTTTTAGTATCAAATGAGCTGTTTCTATTGGAATTAAAAAAAAAAAAAAAGTCTTTTCTGTTAAATTGTTTAAAAGCTGGTCTTTACACAATAGAAATTTTGGTGAAATTGGAGTTAACATTTCTCCCTTATAGGAAATAGCAGATCATAAAGCAAACTTAATCTTGATTTTTCCTCAGGCTATTGCAGAAAGATGCTCTTAACTTGGAAGCCATAAGGATGGAGGCCCTACATTTTTTGTGTAGGGAGGGTAATATACCTGAGGTGAGTCTTTGTGGAGCACTTTTTTTTTAAGCATCAAACTATTTGAATCATTAAAGCATTCAGTGATTGAGGTTATTTTATAGAGTACAGTAAGTATTTTGAGCAGTTTAAGCATTTTATTAACGGAAAATGAAAAGTGATGAGATCTTGCAAGTAATTCTATACCTTTCATCATCATGTATTTTTTGATAGATGGCCTTGTTGCACACTGCAATACTCTGCCAGTTAAAACCTGTGTTAGACCACATGTCCGTCTTCTTCCTGTCCCCTTTTTGTGTAATGAGCTAGTTGTGTGGCACTAAAAGTCCCTGCTACCTTTTTCTTCCTTTCTGGGGTCCCGTAGTTTGGATATGTGTGCATTTATAGCACTGTTCAGCTACTTTGAAGAAACTTTTTAAAATTCTATTTAATTCTTATAAAAATTACATATTTTATATACATTATGCCTGTTCACATTTTTAGAAGAAAATATGCTTTCATACAGTTAGGACAAATCTGAATAAATTTAAATTATGATACAAAAATGCTTGTAAGTCTAACTATATTAAATGCAAAAAGGTTTAATGACATAAATGGGAAGTGTTCATCTATTTCATACATTTCTCATTTTTTAGAGAAATATTTTCATGCTACTAGCACAATTCAAAATAAATAATTGCATACGACTACTAGCACATTTTAAATGGTGCAGACTTAATGGTGCATTTTAATATGCTATGATGTATAATTTTATAAAAGATCACATGATTTAAAAAAAGACCTTCTGATTGGGAAAATCCCACCTGCCTCATTTGCTAAGCCAAACTCCCACAACTGGGGTTTCTGAGATTAGTCCTGCAGTGGTTGGTTGGGTTAGCTGCTTTTCCCTTTGCCTTTTTTCCTTTTATATATACATAACTTCCTTGGACAATAAGGAACAGGGGATTTTATTTTTGACTACATTTCTAAAAGGAGAGAGAGATCCTGTGGAAGTAGAATTTTGTAAGAGTGATCTAAATAAAAGCATCATGAATTGGTTCATAAGTCTATGGACACTGGCACATCTCTTAATAACTAGAGTGGTTGTGTCCCATTAATTCCTAACCATCTTTATTTTATATGAAAGATATCTTCTCTCAATGGTCTTTCACCGGTGCACAGTTACACACCTTGTACAAGTGTGTAACTGTAGTATATCAATACAGCCACGAGAGATTTTCAGAAGCTCAGTGAAAATTTGTTTAAAGTTTTAAAATGGGACAAAATTTCAAAAACAACTAAGTGAGACTTAAGAGCCAATTATCAGAGGGGTAGCCGTGTTAGTCTGAATCTGTAAAAAGCAACAGAGGGTCCTGTGGCACCTTTGAGACTAACAGAAGTACTGGGAGCATAAGCTTTCGTAGGTCAGAACCTCACTTCTTCAGATGCAAGTAATGGAAATCTCCAGAGGCAGGTATATATCAGTGTGGAGATAACGAGGTTAGTTCAATCAGGGAGGGTGAGGTGCTCTGCTAGCAGTTGAGGTGTGAACACCAAGGGAGGAGAAACTGTTTCTGTAGTTGGATAGCCATTAACAGTCTTTGTTTAATCCTGATCTGATGGTGTCAAATTTGCAGATGAACTGAAGCTCAGCAGTTTCTCTTTGGAGTCTGGTCCTGAAGTTTTTTTGCTGTAAGATGGCTACCTTAACATCTGCTATTGTGTGGCCAGGGAGGCTGAAGTGTTCTCCTACAGGTTTTTGTATATTGCCATTCCTGATATCTGACTTGTGTCCATTTATCCTCTTGCGTAGTGACTGTCCAGTTTGGCCAATGTACATAGCAGAGGGGCATTGCTGGCATATGATGGCATATATAACATTGGTGGACGTGCAGGTGAATGAGCCGGTGATGTTGTAGCTGATCTGGTTAGGTCCAGTGATGGTGTTGCTGGTGTAGATATGTGGGCAGAGTTGGCATCGAGGTTTGTTGCATGGGTTGGTTCCTGAGTTAGAGTTGTTATGGTGCGGTGCGTGGTTGCTGGTGAGAATATGCTTAAGGTTGGCAGGTTGTCTGTGGGCGAGGACTGGCCTGCCTCCCAAGGTCTGTGAAAGTGAGGGATCATTGTCCAGGATGGGTTGTAGATCACTGATGATGCGTTGGAGAGGTTTAAGCTGAGGACTGTAGGTGATGGCCAGTGGAGTTCTGTTGGTTTCTCTTCTGGGCCTGTCTTGTAGCAGGAGTCTTCTGGGTACACGTCTGGCTCTGTTGATTTGTTTCTTTATTTCCTTGTGTGGGTATCGTAGTTTTGAGAATGCTTGGTGAAGATCTTGTAGGTGTTGGTCTCTGTCTGAGGGGTTGGAGCAGATGCGATTGTACCTCAGTGCTTGGCTGTAGACGATGGATCGTGTGGTGTGACCGGGGTGGAAGCTGGAGGCATGAAGGTAGGCGTAGCGGTCGGTGGGTTTTCGGTATAGGGTGGTGTTAATGTGGCCATCACTTATTTGTACGGTGGTGTCCAGGAAGTGGACCTCCCGTGTAGATTGGTCCAGGCTGAGGTTGATGGTGGGGTGGAAGCTGTTGAAAGCATGGTGGAATTCTTCCAGGGCCTCCTTCCCATGGGTCCAGATGATGAAGATGTCATCAATATAGCGTAGGTAGAGAAGGGGCATGAGTGGACAAGAGCTGAGGAAGCGTTGTTCCAGGTCAGCCATAAAAATGTTGGCATATTGTGGGGCCATGCGGGTGCCCATAGCGGTGCCACTGGTCTGGAGGTATATATTGTCACCAAATTTGAAATAATTGTGCGTGAGGATAAAGTCACAGAGCTCAGCAATAAGTTGTTAAGAGCCAATGTCACTTTGAAAATGGGACTTGAGCTTCTAAGTCAGGGATGGGCAAACTCTTTGGCCCGAGGGCCACAATGAGGTTGCGCAACTGAATGGAGCGCTGGGTAGGGAAGGCTGTGCCTCCCCAAAAAGCCTGGTCCCTGCCCCCTATCCGCCCCTGCCACTTCCTGCCCCCGACTGCCCCCCTCAGAACCTCCAACCCATCCAACCCCCCTGCTCCTTGTCCCCTCACCGCCCCCTCGCGGGACCCCCTCCTCCTATCCAAACCCCCTCCTCCCTGACCCCTATCCACACCCCCACCCCCTGACAGCCCCCCCGGGACTCCCACCCCCTATCCAACTGCCCTGTGCTCCTTGTCTCCTGAGCACCCCTCCCGGGACCAACTGCCCCCCAGGATACCACCCCCTTATCTAACCCCCCATCCCCTGACTGTCCTCCTGACCCCTAACCACATCCCCGCCCCCTGACAGCCCCCCCCCTCCCCCGGGACTCTCACTCCCAACCCTCCCTGTTTCCCATCCCCTGACCGCCCCCCTAGAACCTCCACCCCATCCAACCGCCCGCTCCTCCCTGACTGCCCCCCAGGACTCCTGCCCCCTTACCCAACCCCCCCCCCACTCCCCGCCCCCTTATCAGCAGGAGCTCGCAGCCGCGACACCCGGCCAGAGCCAGCTGCGCTCCCCACCCCGCCCAGCAGGAGTGGCGGGCCATAGTACAGCCCGCGTGGCAGCGTGGCGTGGGGAAGGGGGGACAGCAGGGGAGGGGCCGGGGACTAGGCTCCCCAGCCAGGAACTCAGATGCCAGGCAGGATGGTCCCAGGGGCCGGATGTGGCCCACGGGCCATAGTTTGCCTATGTCTGTTCTAAGTCATTGTAACATTCCTCAAGGTACAATCTGGATACCTGCGTCCCCTTAGTTCTTCTTCAAGTTCTTGCTCATGTCCATTCCATACTAAGTGTGCGTGCGCTGTGTGCACAGTTGCTGGAGATTTTTCCCTTCGCTGTATCCGTAGGACTGACTCTAGTACCCCCTGCAGTTGTGCATGTATGGGCTGATATAAGGGACGCTGCCAGTGCCACATCCTCTCAGTTCATTCTTATCACATGTGATCGTTGTTTGGAACGATCCCTCTTGCTCTTGCAAGGCTTCTTTCCCAGTGGTTTGGACTTTGTAGTCTATTGTATAGTTTGGGAGTTAGTGTATATAGTTATTAGAGTACATAGTGGTCCTTGCAGTCGAGGTACCTTGTGTGGCAAGCCCACGCCAGTGAGTGACCTGCACTCTAGCTGTCTAAAGTGCCTTGGAGAAACTCATGTTAAAGAGAAGTGCCAGATCTGCGGGGGCTAGGGTGACCAGATGTCCCATTTTATAGGGACGGACTTTTTCTTATATAGGCTCCTATTACCCCCTACCCCCGTCCCGATTTTCACATTTGTTGTCTGGTCATCCTAGCAGGGGCTTCAGACTTGAAGGAAGGCAAGATGGTGGCCAGGACCTCCCTTGAGACAGCTTTGGATGTGTCTGACTCAGCAGCCAGAACAATGGCATCAGAAGTCACAGTGAGGCACCGTTTGTGGCTCCAATCATTGGGCCTGTCTAATGAAGTGCAGCAGTCCATCCAGGACCTCCCCTTCAAGGGTACCTCCTTATTCTCCGAACAGATGGATTCCAAGCTTCACGCCTCAAAGGCTCAAGGGCCATGCTTCGCTTCCTGAGCCTTTACATGCCCCTGGCATCCAGGAAGCATTTCAGGCTTTAGCAGCCTCCCAGATTTCCAGTGCCTTCCAAAAGAAACAAAAAGATAATGCAAGCAAATTTTTACTTTACCAAGGCTAATAGGTTTAAAAGCAAAAATGTCTGTCTCACCATAAGCTGCAATATGTTTCACAGGCTGCGTCTCCTTCCAGCCTGAGACCGTTCCCCCACTTACTTCAGTTTTTTGAGAGTTGTTGATGCCATGATTAGAGAGATGGGAGGAGGAGAAGGGTAACGAGACAGTTTCCCACTCCTCTTATAGTCTAGTCCTTTGTGCCGAAAAAACCCTTGCTGAGTCAGTGACATGCAGTTTCATTGCGTTCATAAGCTCCAAACAGTCCTTTTAGAGAAATTGTAAATTTCTTGTTTACAACACCTCCCTTGTTGGAGGATGGCCACTTAAGCATTTAATAGTTTTCTAAGACCTGTGTTCAGTCCTTGGTTGTCTCTGAGGAGCTAGTCTGTGGGCATTCCCCAGAACCATAACATATTTGAGTAACATCATGTAGCAAAACTTCATAATTTTAAACACAGTGTTATTACATACGTGTTATCAGGACAACAATATTCAGCAGATTGAGTTTTCAAATAATACCTCAAAAAGCATATTTTGTACAAAATATATCGTAACTTTATAGAAGTGGTGAACATAGGTAGAGGGTGTCAGTCACTTAGTTGCTTTTGAAAATTATTTTCCTTTATCCTTCTGCTTTATAGTTTGAGAACCATGTATTATTCCAAATCTTTCAGTATAGATCATGTTTAACTATTCCTCCCTAAATCTTTTGTTCTCAAGGTAAAATTGCCGTGTAGATAAGAAGCTCAGTGTGATTTCTGGAGGAGTATTTTAAAAAATTCCTTGTTTTTCAAACATAACAAAAAAAAAAAAAAGTCCGAGAAACTGTTGATCTCTCTTCTGCTTCCAAGCTGATTTTATTTACTGGTTCTTGAAATAATCTGCCTTTTAGGTGTAGGACTAAATTTGCTTTGCTGTCCCTTTGATGCTACAGCAGTTCCGGAGTATTGTTTTTCCAACTTCGATATAAAAGTTATTTTCAGCACTTGAAAACATATATTTCTTGGGTTGAATTATTAAGATACTTTTATATTTTAGGACAAGGCTCACATGATGTCATGCTACTGGAGTTTGTGATGTTCCTTGAGGTGTTGTGTTCCTTCCATATTGATCATAGTGTTCCATTCTCCTAGGCTACTGCCAAGCTGAGAGACCTAATTAATGCATTGGACAAGTTGGAACCACATAATCCTCAACTATTTTGTAAAATGGCATTAGCTTTCAGCAGAACAGTGAGTGTACTTTTTTTCTTCTTAAACAAAATGCAAATAGCTATACATCCCGCTTTTAGTTTTTGGTAGTAGGGGTTTTGTATCAATTAAAAACTTGACTTGGAGAGAGAGAGAAAGTGGGTTGATTGTTTAACTTGGTCTCTATATTTGAAAATTCAATGTGTGGGCTGAGAAAAGAGATACCTACTAGCCAGTCAGTTTTTCTGCTGCTCACATGAGTTCTAAATAGCAATGAAGCTGAACAGTCTTGTTAATTTCATACTCTTGCTTCTGCTTTTGTTTGATAAAGCCATGAGCCATGGCAATGCCATTGGAGTTGTCTGCAGACTTAGGAGGACAGCACTGAAGTGAATTACATTTGAAAGGGTATGTTTATAACAGTAAGGGCTAAATATGTAATTTTTAAAATGAAAGCATAAATTCTGCATAGATAGCTTGGGTCACAGCAAACCCCAGGAGGAGCTTCCATTTGCTATTGGAGAATACATTTTATTTATAAAGTTCTCTAAGTGGATGACAGTTAATATGATGCGGCCAGAAAAAATACCTAGTCTATCAAATTACCTAGTCTCAGTAGTCTACCAAAGTGAGAAAAGGTAAAGTTTGAGCTTGTTTTCATACGATTACTCAAATAATTGTACATTTCACAGGTTATTTGTAAATTACTTGCTGTTGACCAAAGCCTTTGTAGGGAGCATCTATTCCATTTAATTGTAATAAGGAAACAAATTTTACTGACAGAGGTTATAACTCCTTAAACACCTCATTTCTCTGAAATAAATAATGTGTCCCAGCACCTGTTGACAGCATTGCTTACATAGAAGCACAAATATTAGAAAAATTAGTGCAGGGTAAGTTAGTCTTTATTAGACATCTGAGGCACTGAGATGCTACAGGAATGGGTGGCGGTATAAACTTGAGAACAGATTGATCTTGAGAGTTCTCTCGCCCGTCTGTAGCCAAAAGAAACAACAAGATGACAGTAGTGTTTTACTTTCAATCATTGGTTGGTATAATATCAGCATATTATCCAATAGTTTTGAAAACTGGGTGCTCAGTTTTAATCTCCTAAAACTAACTCCCATGCACAGGCATACATGAGAAATAAGTGATTACAGAAGATCTGGCATTTTGCTCCTCCATCCTTGAGATAAGTGAGGACTCAGTGCTGCTATTTAAAATCTAATGTGCAACTTTTTAAAGATTCATTGTAACTTTGAGTGTTTTTTCAAAATGTGGTGAAACTGATTAAGATTGAAAGCGTTCAGATGTAAAACTCTTCTTAACTTTAGTGTGGCCGGAACCAACTCATCCTTCAGCAGACACAGATCTTAGTTGAAAGAGCATTTGACATGGCATCCCATGATTCTGAAATTGCTACAGAACTTGGCTACCAGATGATTTTACAAGGGAAGGTGAAGGAGGCTTTAAAATGGTACAAGACCGCTATGGTGCTTGATGAGACAAGTGTTTCTGCACTAACTGGTATGGCATGAGACTTTTTCTATTACTTACCATTTATTTAAAGGACACAGGCAACTTAAAAGTACTTCTCTCTGATTTGTTTTATCTACTATTGTTACAGATAATGCATGAAATTACTTTTAAGAAAGATTAAGGCTTTCTTTTCAGTTTTTCTCAGAGCATTTGACAGCACTTTATTGCCAATTTCACTATTTTCTTCATAGGGTCATTCCTCCTGATTGGGTGGGTCTTTCATTCCTCAACAGGAGTTTTTTTTTAAATAAAATGTAATTTGAAAAAACACACAATGGCAGAAGGAATCAGGGAGAAGTGTATATGCTTGGCAGTGCTTTCAATATATTTTTAACTGGCTAGATTTCAAGTTGATAGTGTTCTTTTAACTGGTTTTTCTATTGCTCTATAAGCTTTTGAAAAGATAAAATCATCCTTGTAACATTAATGGGTAACCATAAGATGCATGTTGAGGAGAATATCTCTAATCCTTTTGCAAAAAGCTTGTTCTTTTTTCCAATTTTACAGCTGTTTTTGTGTCTTTGAGGAGAATTTCAAGTGGGGCAATAAATGACTTGTGTGTTTAGAATTTTAGCTTTTTTTTTAAATTTCTTTGCTTTCATTGGTTGTTGCAATGATAACTCTGACTAGAGAAGTTATTTCACAAATCAAAAACATTTGGTATACAATATTTCCATGAGGAATAGGATCCTCTTAAAGACTGCAAGACTAACAAGAAACTCCCCTTTCACATATCCTATCGACATTTTTTTGTGACATCAAAAAGCAACTGCAAGATACTGGCATTGCTTCCATGCCAAGAGGGACTGTTAGGTGGTATAACTTGATAGTTGAAAATGTTTGTTCAGGTTCCCAGAAGAAAAAAGCAGCTTGAAGAGGCTAATTAGGCTGAGGGGGAAGAAGCTGTAACTTGTAATTGATGATGACTGAAGCTAATAACACTTTTACTACTTGATGGTCTTTATTTTTAAAATGTTCTGTGACTCTCATTTTCTGGCTTTGGTACAGTGAAGCTTTATAATAATTTCACACAATGTTCTTTGCTCTATGAATCAACAGAACAATATATTTTTAGCATTGGAAATGAAGAAATCTGTATTAGATATTTAATTATTTTTGCTAGTGTTAGTTATGTGATATACTCAGTCCTTTTTATTTATTTTAAGGGGTCAGATTCTTATATGGCCCTCTCACTGAAGTATATGGCATGACTCATGTTTGTATAGCACATAGTCCAAACAAACCTTGATTGTGGTTAGGGCCTTTAGCTGCTACTGCAATACAAAAAAATTAATAGAATCATAGAATCATAGAATATCAGAGTTGGAAGGGACCTCAAGAGGTCATCTAGTCCAACCCCCTGCTCAAAGCAGGACCAATTCCCAGCTAAATCATCCCAGCCAGGGCTTTGTCAAGCCGGGCCTTAAAAACCTCCAAGGAAGGAGACTCCACCACCTCCCTAGGTAACGCATTCCAGTGTTTCACCACCCTCCTAGTGAAATAGTTTTTCCTGATATCCAACCTGGACCTCCCCCACTGCAACTTGAGACCATTGCTCCTTGTTCTGTCATCTGCCACCACTGAGAACAGCCGAGCTCCATCCTCTTTGGAACCCCCCTTCAGGTAGTTGAAGGCTGCTATCAAATCCCCCCTCATTCTTCTCTTCTGGAGACTAAACAATCCCAGTTCTCTCAGCCTCTCCTCATAAGTCATGTGCTCCAGACCCCTAATCATTTTTGTTGCCCTCCGCTGGACTCTTTCCAATTTTTCCACATCCTTCTTGTAGTGTGGGGCCCAAAACTGGACACAGTATTCCAGATGAGGCCTCACCAATGTCGAATAAAGGGGAACGATCACGTTCCTCGATCTGCGGGCAATGCCCCTACTTATACAGCCCAAAATGCCGTTAGCCTTCTTGGCAACAAGAGCACACTGTTGACTCATATCCAGCTTCTCGTCCACTGTGACCCCTAGGTCCTTTTCAGCAGAACTGCTACCTAGCCATTCGGTCCCTAGTCTGTAGCAGTGCATGGGATTCTTCCGTCCTAAGTGCAGGACTCTGCACTTGTCCTTGTTGAACCTCATCAGGTTTTTTTCTGCCCAATCCTCTAATTTGTCTAGGTCCCTCTGTATCCGATCCCTACCCTCTAGTGTATCTACCACGCCTCCTAGTTTAGTGTCATCTGCAAACTTGCTGAGAGTGCAGTCCACACCATCCTCCAGATCATTAATAAAGATATTAAACAAAACCGGCCCCAGGACCGACCCTTGGGGCACTCCACTTGAAACCGGCTGCCAACTAGACATGGAGCCATTGATCACTACCCGCTGAGCCCGACGATCTAGCCAGCTTTCTATCCACCTTACAGTCCATTCATCCAGCCCATACTTCTTTAATTTGGTGGCAAGAATACTGTGGGAGACCGTATCAAAAGCTTTGCTAAAGTCAAGAAATAACACATCCACTGCTTTCCCCTCATCCACAGAGCCAGTTATCTCATCATAGAAGGCAATTAGGTTAGTCAGGCATGACTTCCCCTTCGTGAATCCATGCTGACTGTTCCTGATCACTTTCCTCTCCTCTAAATGTTTCATAATTGATTCCTTGAGGACCTGCTCCATGATTTTTCCAGGGACTGAGGTGAGGCTGACTGGCCTGTAGTTCCCCGGATCCTCCTTCTTCCCTTTTTTAAAGATGGGCACTACATTAGCCTTTTTCCAGTCATCTGGGACCTCCCCCGATCGCCATGAGTTTTCAAAAATAATGGCTAATGGCTCTGCAATCTCACCCGCCAACTCTTTTAGCACCCTCGGATGCAGCGCATCCGGCCCCATGGACTTGTGCACGTCCAGTTTTTCTAAATAGTCCCGAACCACTTCTTTCTCCACAGAGGGTTGGTCACCTTCTCCCCATGCTGTACTGCCCAGTGCAGCAATCTGGGAGCTGACCTTGTGCGTGAAGACAGAGGCAAAAAAATCATTGAGTACATTAGCTTTTTCCACATCCTCTGTCACTAGGTTGCCTCCCTCATTCAGTAAGGGGCCCACACTTTCCTTGATTTTCTTCTTGTTGCTAACATACCTGAAGAAACCCTTCTTGTTACTCTTAACATCTCTTGCTAACTGCAACTCCAAGTGTGATTTGGCCTTCCTGATTTCACTCCTGCACGCCTGAGCAATATTTTTATACTCCTCCCTGGTCATTTGTCCAATCTTCCACTTCTTATAAGCCTCTTTTTTGCATTTAAGATCAGCAAGGATTTCACTGTTTAGCCAAGCTGGTCGCCTGCCATATTTACTATTCTTTCTACACATCGGGATGGTTTGTTCCTGCAACCTCAATAAGGATTCTTTAAAATACAGCCAGCTCTCCTGGACCCCTTTGCCCTTCATGTTATTCTCCCAGGGGATCCTGCCCATCTGTTCCCTGAGGGAGTCAAAGTCTGCTTTTCTGAAGTCCAGGGTCCGTATTCTGCTGCTCTCCTTTCTTCCTTGTGTCAGGATCCTGAACTCGACCATCTCATGGTCACTGCCTCCCAGGTTCCCATCCACTTTTGCTTCCCCTACTAGTTCTTCCCTATTTGTGAGCAGCAGGTCAAGAAAAGCTTTGCCCCTAGTTGGTTCCTCCAGCACTTGCACCAGGAAATTGTCCCCTACACTTTCCAAAAATTTCCTGGATTGCCTGTGCACCGCTGTATTGCTCTCCCAGCAGATATCAGGGTGATTAAAGTCTCCCATGAGAACCAGGGCCTGTGATCTAGCAATTTCTGCTAGTTGCCAGAAGAAAGCCTCGTCCACCTCATCCCCCTGGTCTGGTGGTCTATAGCAGACTCCAACCACAACATCACCCTTGTTGCTCCCACTTCTCAACTTTATCCAGAGACTCTCAGGTTTTTCTGCAGTATCATACCGGAGCTCTGAGCAGTCATACTCCTCTCTTACATACAACGCAACTCCCCCACCTTTTCTGCCCTGCCTGTCCTTCCTGAACAGTTTATATCCAT